>NC_143027.1:13207500-13452500 GCF_057628025.1 Oncorhynchus mykiss | reverse complement strand
CCGTCCCAAATCTCCATTTACAACAGCAACTCAAAGCAGTGCTTCTAAAAGCCATTAGAGTGGCGTGGTGATGAAAGCTCATAAAACCAGCTATGTAAATAGAAACCCTGTAGACAGAGGTGAGGAGAAGGAGACCCTTGGGGATTTGTTGTTTGTGAAGGGCTGCTCCATTAACTTCCAACAGAGAGCTGCCTCTGCTACCGCCCTCATTGAGGTGTCTCCTGTAGACCCTGAAAAGACAAAGCCTGCCAGCGCCATCTTGCAGGTTACTGACTTGAAAGGGCTGAGGAAGAGGGACAGGAGGTGATAAACACACACACAGAGGCTGACCCTCTCACACACACTACACACACACACACACACACACACACACACACACTACACACACACACACTACACACACATGTTACACATACAGTACCAGTCAAAAGTTTGGACACGCCAACTCATTCCAGGGTTTCTAGATTGTAGAAAAATAGTGAAGACATCAAAACTATGAGATAACACATATGGAATAATGTAGTAATCAAAAAAGCGTTAAACAGATTCTTCAAAGTAGCCCCCCTTTGCCTTGTTGACAGCTCTGCACACCCTTTGCCTTGTTGACAGCTCTGCACACCCTTTGCCTTGTTGACAGCTCTGCACACCCTTTGCCTTGTTTACAGCTCTGCACACCCTTTGCCTTGTTGACAGCTCTGCACACCCTTTGCCTTGTTTACAGCTCTGCACACCCTTTGCCTTGTTGACAGCTCTGCACACTCTTTGCCTTGTTTACAGCTCTGCACACCCTTTGCCTTGTTGACAGCTCTGCACACTCTTTGCCTTGTTGACAGCTCTGCACACTCTTTGCCTTGTTGACAGCTCTGTACACCCTTTGCCCTGTTGACAGCTCTGTACACTCTTTGCCTTGTTGACAGCTCTGCACAATCTTTGCCTTGTTGACAGCTCTGCACACTATTTGCCTTGTTGACAGCTCTGCACACCCTTTGCCTTGTTGACAGCTCTGCACACTCTTTGCCTTGTTGACAGCTCTGCACACTCTTTGCCTTGTTGACAGCTCTGCACACTCTTTGCCTTGTTGACAGCTCTGCACACTCTTTGCCTTGTTGACAGCTCTGCACACCCTTTGCCTTGTTGACAGCTCTGCACACTCTTTGCCTTGTTGACAGCTCTGCACACCCTTTGCCTTGTTGACAGCTCTGCACACTATTTGCCTTGTTGACAGCTCTGCACACTCTTTGCCTTGTTGACAGCTTTGCACACCCTTTGCCTTGTTGACAGCTCTGCACACTCTTTGCCTTGTTGACAGCTCTGCACACTCTTTGCCTTGTTGACAGCTCTGTACACCCTTTGCCCTGTTGACAGCTCTGTACACTCTTTGCCTTGTTGACAGCTCTGCACAATCTTTGCCTTGTTGACAGCTCTGCACACTATTTGCCTTGTTGACAGCTCTGCACACCCTTTGCCTTGTTGACAGCTCTGCACACTCTTTGCCTTGTTGACAGCTCTGCACACTCTTTGCCTTGTTGACATCTCTGTACACTCTTTGCCTTGTTGACAGCTCTGCACACTCCTTGCCTTGTTGACAGCTCTGCACACTCTTTGCCTTGTTGACAGCTCTGCACACCCTTTGCCTTGATGACAGCTCTGCACACTCTTTGCCTTGTTGACAGCTCTGCACACCCTTTGCCTTGTTGACAGCTCTGCACACCCTTTGCCTTGTTGACAGCTCTGCACACTCTTTGCCTTGTTGACAGCTCTGCACACCCTTTGCCTTGTTGACAGCTCTGCACACTCTTTGCCTTGTTGACAGCTCTGCACACTTTTTGCCTTGTTGACAGCTCTGCACACCCTTTGCCTTGTTGACAGCTCTGCACACCCTTTGCCTTGTTGACAGCTCTGCACACCCTTTGCCTTGTTGACAGCTCTGCACACTCTTTGCCTTGTTGACAGCTCTGCACACCCTTTGCCTTGATGACAGCTCTGCACACCCTTTGCCTTGTTGACAGCTCTGTACACCCTTTGCCTTGTTGACAGCTCTGCACACCCTTTGCCTTGTTGACAGCTCTGCACACTCTTTGCCTTGTTGACAGCTCTGCACACTCTTTGCCTTGTTGACAGCTCTGCACACTCTTTGCCTTGTTGACAGCTCTGCACACCCTTTGCCTTGTTGACAGCTCTGCACACTCTTTGCCTTGTTTACAGCTCTGCACACTCTTTGCCTTGTTTACAGCTCTGCACACTCTTTGCCTTGTTGGCAGCTCTGCACACTCTTTGCCTTGTTGGCAGCTCTGCACACCCTTTGACCGGTACTGTAAATGTAAGTCCATGAAAGGGCACATGCCACATACACACATGAACATGAACACACACACACACACACACACACACATGAACATGAACACACACCCACCACACAGATGAATATGAACACACACGCACACACACACACAGATGAATATGAACACACACACACCCACCACACACACATGAACATGACCATGAACACACACAAACACACACACACACACACACACACACACACACACACACACACACACACACACACACACACACACACACACACACACACACACACACACACACACACACACACACACACACACAGATGAATATGAACACACACACACACACATGAACATGAACACACACACACCCACCACACACACATGAACATGACCATGAACACACACATGAACATGAACACACACACAGATGAATATGAACACACACACACACACACACACATGAACATGACCATGAACACACACACACACACATGAACATGAACACACACACGAACATGATCACACACATGAATATGAACACACACACGTGAACGTGAACTTACATATACAGTGCACACACACACCAACCCCATATTCTGATGCCCTAGAAGCGACCACACTAATCAAGAGGATTGACAAAGGTCAGAGGGGGGAAGCTCACATCTGCAGGTTAGTAATGAACAGGTTCAGGGCTAATGGAAGAGAGTGTGACCTCGCTGTAAAGGGAACACAACTCTAAACAACCTGCCCAAATTGTTGTCTTCTCTCTCCCTGTTCCCTTTCTCTCTCCCTGTTACTCTTCTCTCTCCCTGTTACTCTTCTCTCTCCCTGTTACTCTTCTCTCTCCCTGTTCCTCTTCGTTCCCTGTGCCTCTTCTCTCTCCCTGTTCCTCTTCTCTCTCCCTTTTCCTCTTCTCTCTCCCTGTTCCTCTTCTCTCTCCCTGTTCCTCTTCTCTCTCCCTGTTCCTCTTCTCACTCCTTGTTCCTCTTCTCTCCCTGTTACTCTTCTCACTCCTTGTTCCTCTTCTCTCTCCCTGTTCCTCTTCTCTCTCCCTGTTCCTCTTCTCTCCCTGTTCCTCTTCTCTCCCTGTTCCTCTTCTCTCACTGTTCCTCTTCTCTCTCCCTGTTCCTCTTCTCTATCCCTGTTACTCTTCTCTCTCCCTGTTGCTCTTCTCACTCCTTGTTCCTCTTCTCTCTCCCTGTTACTCTGCTCTCTCCCTGTTACTCTTCTCTCTCCCTGTACCTCTTCTCTCCCTGTTCCCCTTCTCTCTCCCTGTTACTCTTCTCTCTCCCTGTTCCGCTTCTCTCCCTGTTCCCCTTCTCTCTCCCTGTTACTCTTCTCTCTCCCTGTTCCGCTTCTCTCCCTGTTCCTCTTCTCTCTCTCTGTTCCCCTTCTCTCTCCCTGTTCCTCTTCTCTCCCTGTTCCCCTTCTCTCTCCCTGTTCCTCTTATCTATCCCTGTTCCCCTTCTCTCTCCCTGTTCCTCTTCTCTCTCCCTGTTCCTCTTCTCTCTCCCTGTTCCCCTTATCTCCCTGTTCCTCTTCTCTCCCTGTTCCTCTTCTCTCCCTGTTCCCCTTCTCTCTCCCTGTTACTCTTCTCTCTCCCTGTTACTCTTCTCTCTCCCTGTTCCTCTTCTCTCTCCCTGTTACTCTTCTCTCTCCCTGTTCCTCTTCTCTCCCTATTCCCTTTCTCTCTCCCTGTTCCTCTTCTCTCTCCCAGTTCCTCTTCTCTCTCCCTGTTCCTCTTCTCTCTCCTTGTTCCTCTTCTCTCTCCCTGTTACTCTTCTCTCTCCCTGTTCCTTTTCTCTCTCCCTGTTCCTCTTCTCTCTCCCTGTTCCTCTTCTCTCCCTGTTGCTCTTCTCTCTCCCTGTTACTATTCTCTCTCCCTGTTACTCTTCTCTCTCCCTGTTCCCTTTCTCTCTCCCTGTTCCTTTTCACTCTCCCTCTTCCTCTTCTCTCCTTGTTCCACTTCTCTCTCCCTGTTACTCTTCTCCCTCCCTGTTCCTCTTCTCTCCCTGTTCCTCTTCTCTCTCCCTGTTCCCCTTCTCTCCCTGTTCCTAATGAATACCTAAACATAACCCCTCAGAATTAATACCTAAACATAACCCCTCAGAATTAATACCTAAACATAACCCCTCAGAATTAATACGTAAACATAACCTCTCAGAATGAATACTTAAACATAACCCCTCAGAATGAATACCTAAACATAACCCCTCAGAATTAATACCTAAACATAACCCCTCAGAATGAATACGTAAACATAACCCCTCAGAATGAATACCTAAACATAACCCCTCAGAATGAATACCTAAACATAACCCCTCAGAATTAATACGTAAACATAACCCTCAGAATGAATACGTAAACATAACCCCTCAGAATGAATACCTAAACATAACCCCTCAGAATGAATACCTAAACATAACCCCTCAGAATGAATACCTAAACATAACCCCTCAGAATTAATACGTAAACATAACCCCTCAGAATGAATACCTAAACATAACCCCTCAGAATGAATACGTAAACATAACCCCTCAGAATTAATACGTAAACATAACCCCTCAGAATTAATACCTAAACATAACCCCTCAGAATTAATACCTAAACATAACCCCTCAGAATTAATACGTAAACATAACCCCTCAGAATGAATACCTAAACATAACCCTTCAGAATTAATACCTAAACATAACCCCTCAGAATTAATACGTAAACATAACCCCTCAGAATTAATAACTAAACATAACCCCTCAGAATTAATACCTAAACATAACCCCTCAGAATGAATACCTAAACATAACCCCTCAGAATTAATACGTAAACATAACCCCTCAGAATTAATACGTAAACATAACCCCTCAGAATTAATACCTAAACATAACCCCTCAGAATTAATACCTAAACATAACCCCTCAGAATTAATACGTAAACATAACCCCTCAGAATTAATACCTAAACATAACCCCTCAGAATTAATACCTAAACATAACCCCTCAGAATTAATACGTAAACATAACCCCTCAGAATGAATACCTAAACATAACCCCTCAGAATGAATACCTAAACATAACCCCTCAGAATTAATACCTAAACATAACCCCTCAGAATTAATACGTAAACATAACCCCTCAGAATTAATAACTAAACATAACCCCTCAGAATTAATACCTAAACATAACCCTCAGAATGAATACCTAAACATAACCCCTCAGAATTAATACGTAAACATAACCCCTCAGAATTAATACGTAAACATAACCCCTCAGAATTAATACCTAAACATAACCCCTCAGAATTAATACCTAAACATAACCCCTCAGAATTAATACGTAAACATAACCCCTCAGAATGAATACCTAAACATAACCCCTCAGAATTAATACGTAAACATAACCCCTCAGAATGAATACCTAAACATAACCCCTCAGAATTAATACGTAAACATAACCCCTCAGAATTAATACCTAAACATAACCCCTCAGAATTAATACCTAAACATAACCCCTCAGAATTAATACCTAAACATAACCCCTCAGAATGAATACCTAAACATAACCCCTCTGTCACGATCGTCCTCCTCTTCGTCTGAAGAGGAGAGGCGAGAAGGATCAGAGGACCAATATGCGGCGTGGTAAGTGTCCATGGTGAATCTTTAATAAAGAAAGACTGAACACTATGCAAAAGAGTAACGAAAACAATAAACCAAATACGACCGTGAAGCTACAAAATGAGACCTGTGCTGACACAAGCCACTAACATAGACAATCACCCACAAACAAACAGTGCAACCCAGGCTACCTAAGTATGATTCTCAATCAGAGACAACTAATGACACCTGCCTCTGATTGAGAACCATACTAGGCCGAAAACATAGAAATGCCCCAAAACATAGAAAAACAAACATAGACTGCCAACCCAACTCACGCCCTGACCATACTAAATACAAAATGGAAATAAAGGTCAGAACGTGACAGTACCCCCCCCCAAAGGTGCGGACTCCGGCCGCAAAACCTTGACCTATAGGGGAGTGTCTGGGTGGGCGTCTGTCCGCGGTGGCGGCTCTGGCGCGGGACGCGGACCCCACCTCATCATTGTCTTAGTCCGCCTTATTGTCCGCCTCCGTGGCTTCCTCACCATGGCCACCCTACTTAATGACCCCACTGGACAGAGGGGCTGCTCGGGACAGAGGTGGGGCAGCTGCTCGGGACAGGGGTGGGGCAGCTGCTCGGGACAGAGGTGGGGCAGCTGCTCGGGACAGAGGGACAGCTCGGGACAGAGGTGGGGCAGCTGCTCGGGACAGAGGGGCGGCAGCGGCTCGGGACAGAGGGGCGGCAGCGGCTCTGGGCAGAGGGGCTCCGGCAGAGGCGCCGGACAGGCGGGAGGCTCCGGCAGCGGCGCCGGACAGGCGGGAGGCTCCGGCAGCGGCGCCGGACAGGCGGGAGGCTCCGGCAGCGGCGCCGGACAGGCGGGAGGCTCCGGCAGCGGCGCCGGACAGGCGGGAGGCTCCGGCAGCGGCGCCGGACAGGCGGGAGGCTCCGGCAGCGGCGCCGGACAGGCGGGAGGCTCCGGCAGCGGCGTCGGACAGGCGGGAGGCTCCGGCAGCGGCGCCGGACAGGCGGGAGACTCCGGCAGCGGCGCCGGACAGGCGGGAGACTCCGGCAGCGGCGCCGGACAGGCGGGAGACTCCGGCAGCGGCGCCGGACAGGCGGGAGACTCCGGCAGCGGCGCCGGACAGGCGGGAGACTCCGGCAGCGGCGCCGGACAGGCGGGACCACCTGCAGGGAGGAGACAGAGAGACAGCCTGGTGCGTGGGGCTGCCACAGGAACCACCAGGCTGGGGAGACCTTCAGGAGGCTTGGGGTTAGGAGGAGGCACCTGAAGGACCGGGCTGTGGGGGAGCACTGGAGCTCTGGTGCGCAACCTTGGCACCACTTCCCCAGGCTGGATAACCACTCTAGCCCGGACCCTCCAGAGTGCAGGCACAGGTTGAACCGGGCTGTGGGTAAGCACGGGAGATCTAGTGCTTACTACACGCACCTCTCCCTTAGGCTCCACTCCCACATTCGCCCGGCACGAGCGGAGCGCAGGCAGAGGACGCACTGCACCCTCCCAGCGCCCCGGAGACACAGCACGCAGAGCCGGCGCAGGATACCCTGGACCAAAACTGCGTACCGGCGACCAGACCCGCTGAGCAGGCACCATACGCCCTGGCTCGATGCCCGCACTCGCATGACACTCTCGGGGGGCTGTCCTATAGCGCACCGGGCTATGGACACGTACTGGCGACACCGTGCGCTTAACCGCATAACACGGTGCCTGCCCAGTATCACGCTGCTTATAATAAGCACGAGGACTGAGCGCAGGTCTGCTACCTGGCTTAGCTCCACCCCTCGTGTGCCCCCCCCAACATTTTTTTGGGGCTGTCTCTCGTACCTGTCGCACTGCCGTGCTGCCTCCTCATATCGCCGCCGCTCAGCTTTCGCTGCCTCCAGCTCTGCTTTGGGGCGGCGATATTCCCCAGCCTGTGCCCAGGGTCCCTCTCCGTTCAGTATCTCCTCCCATGTCCAGGAGTCCTGTGATACCGGCCGCTGTTGTTGTTGCTGCTGCTGCTGCTGTCGTCGCTGTTTTCTACCACGCCGCTTGGTCCTTGGTTGGTGGGTGATTCTGTCACGATCGTCCTCCTCTTCGTCTGAAGAGGAGAGGCGAGAAGGATCAGAGGACCAATATGCGGCGTGGTAAGTGTCCATGGTGAATCTTTAATAAAGAAAGACTGAACACTATGCAAAAGAGTAACGAAAACAATAAACCAAATACGACCGTGAAGCTACAAAATGAGACCTGTGCTGACACAAGCCACTAACATAGACAATCACCCACAAACAAACAGTGCAACCCAGGCTACCTAAGTATGATTCTCAATCAGAGACAACTAATGACACCTGCCTCTGATTGAGAACCATACTAGGCCGAAAACATAGAAATGCCCCAAAACATAGAAAAACAAACATAGACTGCCAACCCAACTCACGCCCTGACCATACTAAATAAATACAAAACGGAAATAAAGGTCAGAACGTGACACCCTCAGAATTAATACGTAAACATAACCCCTCAGAATTAATACGTAAACATAACCCCTCAGAATTAATACCTAAACATAACCCCTCAGAATTAATACCTAAACATAACCCCTCAGAATTAATACCTAAACATAACCCCTCAGAATTAATACCTAAACGTAACCCCTCAGAATTAATACCTAAACATAACCCCTCAGAATTAATACCTAAACATAACCCCTCAGAATTAATACCTAAACGTAACCCCTCAGAATTAATACGTAAACATAACCCCTCAGAATTAATACCTAAACATAACCCCTCAGAATTAATACGTAAACATAACCCATTAAGTTGTTTCTGTTTTAATCCTGTAACCACGCGCAATTAATGCTTTAAAAAATTGACATTCATCCATAATACTGCAAATTGCACACACACACACACACACACACACACACACACACACACACACACACACACACACACACACACACACACACACACACACACACACACACACACACACACACACACACACACACAGTAGTCCTTCGAAGGATGAAGTCTAATGGCAGAAGTATATCGTTTTCTGTTAATTAATCTGAGCTGATGTTAAATAGAAAGTGAAGCGGAGTTGTAGATAATTGCTTCCTAATGCTATAGTTACTTTACTATGTATCCTACTATTTCCAGCTTTATAGGCTTTGTCTTTCTCCTGATAGAAGGTGTGTGTGTGTGTGTGTGTGTGTTTGTGTATGACTAACCATGTATTCACTCAACAGAAAATGAAACCTCAAATCTCAAAGGTTTTTTCTTCCCCCAGAAGATGATGGCAGACATCATTCACAGTATATGTTTTGCTGAGGTGACGTGTCACTAGGTCAACCCTTACCTAAACATCAGCTAGGACGAAAACAGGGCCATGTATCCACACTGCACACCATGCTATTACCATGAAAGGTAGTCGGCGGCAAATTATTTATACATTGAGCGGATTACGTTTCCTGGAGCCACGACTTTCACCCAATTTGTGTGCATGAAAGCAAGTTAAGAAAGGGCTAAATGTTTTTCTGTAGCATTGGGTTTTGTGCTTCTAAGGTTACCACACCCATAACTCAATTAGTCCTGTGTAAGTGGGTGCTGAGAGAGCGGAATGCCATGACTTTATGACTTCATGTTAGAATAGGAGCCCGCATGAGGCCTGGAACATGCCCTTCTCCACAAGTCAACTCCATTTAATGTACATTGCCTCACGGGGATAACCTAAAGAGATAATTGAACCTGGAAAACATTTCATAATGACATTTTGTTCAAAACAAATGCATGTAGAAAAGGGCAACACAGCATCATCTACAGTTGATCTGCAGCGTATCAGCAGCAGACAATTGGTGGCGTTGAATGTCTGATGTCTATGGCTCTGGTAAAGTGGGTCATGCTGCAGGACCAGGTCTCAGTGTGTAGTACTGGTGGTATAGATTACATGGTCCCTTGCAGATAGAAATGGGTCCCCACTGCTCGTGTGACACGGGGCTTCCCATTGGCGTGGCATTTCATTTAAACAGATGAGCTAATCTGGGTCCTGGACAACACACCTGCCTCATTCTGCTAAATAAATAAGCCTTGAACCCCCCCATACCACAACCCCCATTCCCCCATCCCCCGCTGCTCCCCCCTCATTCCGTACCACAACCCCCATTCCCCGCTGCTCCCCCCTCATCCCGTACCACAACCCCCATCCTCCCCCGTCCCCCGCCGCTCCAGTGCCCTCAATTTATTTCTTCTTCCCATCAGACGGAGAAATGGAGAGATGGAGAGATGGAGAACAGGGAGTGAGGGAGAACAGGGAGAGAGGGAGAACAGGGAAAGAGTGGGGAAAAAATAGAAAAGGCTCATATTATTGTGGGTCAAAGGTGACTCGCCTGGGGAGAGAGCGGGAATGAAATTCTCCCAGTCCCATTTTACCAGCCATTCAAACCACATTACTCCCAAGAAGGGAAACTTATAAAGCCCTTTCACTTGAACACATTTCTGTGTGTTTACGGGCGAGAGAGAGGACCTGCTATACTGAAACCTCAGTAATAGATTCCCAATTTAGCCTCTTTCTCCTTTTAACTCCCTCCTCTACGTCCCTTCATCCCTCTATCCCTCCCTCCCGCTATCCCTCTCTCCCTACGTTCGTGTCATCCCATCTGGCTAGGCTAGCCTGGCTGCTGAGGGAGAGGCATAGGGAAACTAGCTGTTTGTTTCTGCCACTGTAGAAATCAATGGTTTGACTGAGTAGTGGTGATGGAGTTGATGATATACCGTAACTGTCATCTCCATAACATTATGGTTGTGTATGATACACACCACGTTGTCTGAATAGACTTCACACACACCTACGACTGCTAGAGCACCACCTCCATCACTGTTGTCAGTACTGTTGACGCTAACAGTTATTTTTCTGTGGGGTATAAAAGCTGATACCAGCCTGACGACAACACTAATAGAGTGTTTTACAATTGAGCCAATCCGTAAAGACTCTCGATGATCCAACACAAGTTGAAATATCAATGAGAAATCCCATACGATGTGATGATGTAATTCAATAGGGTTCATTTTACACATAATATGTCGCTAGAACGTCAATATCATAGACTATGTATGTTTTTTTTTCTTTCTAAGTTGACATGTGTGATTAGGCCGGCCATGTGGACTATATTTTTTATTGACACAGATACAGTAAGTTTGAGTAAAAGTGAACTAATTATAATATTATGCTTCAATTACATGAGACTGCTCACAGGCTATGATTAACCCATGGACCTCTCCTATTTTAACAACTAAGCGGTCATTGGATATTATATAAAATACTTGTAATTAGGTTACTATGTTACCGTTTGCTTGCTCGTCATTGGCTGCTTGAGGATACAAGTATATCATACATAGTTTTTTACGGCTATACATTTCACTGTGCTAATTTCATGGAATTGAGTTAAAGATGTCATAACACACTAACCATGATGGAAGGAGAGCAAATAGGACAGAGGATCATCATCTCATCACGTGTGTGTGTGTGTGTGTGTGTGTGTGTGTGTGTGTGTGTGTGTGTGTGAAAGTGTGTGTGTGTGTGTGTGTGTGTGTGTGTGTGTGTGTCTGTGTGTGTGTGATGCTGCCAGTGGTGGAACAAGACCCTGAGAGAAATGATGTCCAAGGCTTTATAGAAAAATGATGTGTCATAGAGGGAATCCCTGGTGGAGCTTTTCTCTGACTTCCTATTGGTCCCCAGAGACAAATCAGAATTCCTATTGGTCCCCAGAGACCAAGCAGAACAAGTTTGTATACAGGCAGTATAAGCCAATTGCATTGTCAATCCATTGGAATACAGTAGATCATGGCTGCATTTTAATTCCCAGAGTTGTTTTTCTCTATGCTGTTATCCTTCACTTCAAACCATTTGCCAACACACTCAATAAGTCTGAACCATGTAGCTCTCCAATAAGCATTTTCAGTCAATTCCAACATTTTAGAAACACAACACAAAACCAAGTCAAACTCTGAGGTAAGATAAACATCTCAGTGTGCCCTGTCAGATCAGATAGACTTAGAGACAGACAGACAGACAGACAGACAGACAGGCAGGCAGACAGGCAGGCAGGCAGGCAGGCAGACAGACAGACAGACAGGCAGGCAGACAGACAGACAGACATACAGACAGACAGACAGGCAGGCAGACAGACAGACAGACAGACAGACAGACAGACAGACAGACAGACAGACAGACAGACAGACAGACAGACAGACAGACAGACAGACAGACAGGCAGGCAGACAGACAGACAGACAGACAGGCAGACAGACAGACAGGCAGGCAGGCAGACAGACAGACAGACAGACAGACAGACAGACAGACAGACAGACAGACAGACAGACAGACAGACAGACAGACAGACAGACAGACAGGTGAGTTTCTGGTGAGTGTGAGTGGCTCTGGAAGCGGGGCGTTTAGAGTGGACCCCAGGCGAGCGGCAGGGCCGTCCGTACCAGGTAAGTCACCCGTGATACAGGTCAGATAGATTTAGAGACAGACAGAGACAGAGACAGAGATACAGAGACAGAGAGACAGAGAGACAGACAGACAGACAGACAGACAGACAGACAGACAGACAGACAGACAGACAGACAGACATACAGACAGACAGACAGACAGACAGACAGACAGACAGACAGACAGACAGACAGACAGACAGACAGACAGAAAGACAGGTCCGTACCAGGTAAGTCACCCGTGATACAGGTCAGTATTCCACAACCATCCATGTCTGAGGACGTTGGGAGATGACGTGGAAACCGGCCACCAGGTTCAACAGTGAGCACTGTTACCTTCAAGTGGGTTTCAGTTTTGCTAGGGTGTTGGGGATGGTGGATGGTCGTAAGCATCTTTCTCTGGTTCCAAAGGATGCATGTTTGATCCAGCGATAGAAAGTTGTTTGCAATATTTTTCTTTAACCCTATCCCAAACCTTACAGTTGAAGTCGGAAGTTTACATACACCTTAGCCAAAATTTTCACAATTCCTGACATTTAATCCTAATAAAGATTACCTGCCTTAAGTCAGTTAGGATCACCACCTTATTTTAAGAATGGGAAATTTCAGAATAAAAGTAGAGAGAATGATTTATTTCAGATTTTATTTCTTCCATCACATTCCCAGTGGGTCAGAAGTTTACATACACTCAATTAGTATTTGGTAGCATTGCCTTTAAATTGTTTAACTAGGGTCAAACGTTTCGGGTAGCCTTCCACAAGCTTCCCACAATAAGTTGGGTGAATTTTGGCCTATTCCTCCTGACAGAGGTGGTGTAACTGAATCAGGTTTGTAGGCCTCCTTGCTCGCACACGCTTCATTAGTTCTGCTCACAGATTTTCTATAGGATTGAAGTCAGGGCTTTGTGATGGCCACTCCAAAACCTTGACTTTGTTGTCCTTAAGCCATTTTGCCACAACTTTGGAAATATGCTTGGGGTCATTGTCCATTTGGAAGACCCATTTGCGACCAAGCTTTAACTTCCTGAATGATGTCTTGAGAGATGTTGCTTCAGTATATCCACATAATTTTCGTTCCTCATCATGCCATCAATTTTGTGAAGTGCACCAGTTCCTCCTGCAGCAAAGCACCACCACAACATGATGCTGCCACCCCCGTGCTTCACGGTTGGGATGGTGTTCTTCGGCTTGCAAGCCTCCCCCTTTTTCCTCCAAACATAACGATGGTCATCATGGCCAAACAGTTATATTTTTGTTTCATCAGACCAGAGAATATTTCTCCAAAAGTACCATCTTTGTCCCCATGTGCAGTTGCAAACCGCAGTCTGGCTTTTTTTATGAAGGTTTTGGAGCAGTGGCTTCTTCCTTCCTGTGCGGCTTTTCAGGTTATGTCGACATGGGACTCGTTTTACTGTGGATATAGATACTTTGTACCTGTTTCCTCCAGCATCTTCACAAGTTTTTTTTTTGTTCTGGGGTTGATTTGCACTTTTCGCACCAAAGTACATTCATCTCTAGGAGACAGAATGCATCTCCTTCCTGAGCGGTATGATGGCTGTGTAGTCCCATGGTGTTTATACTTGGTTACTATTGTTTGTACAGAAGTACGTGGTACCTTCAGGCATTTGGAAAATTGCTCCAAAGGATGAACCAGACTTGTGGAGGTCTACAGTTTTTTTCTGGTATCATGATATCAAGCAAAGAGGCACTGAGTTCGAAGGTAGGCCTTGAAATGCATCCACAGGTAAACCTCCAAATGACTCAAATTATGTCAATTAGCCTACCAGAAGCTTCTAAAGCCATGCCATAATTTTCCGGAATTTTCAAAGCAGAGTCTCCTTAGTGTATGTAAACACTAAGGATACAGTGGATTATAAATTAAGTAATCTGTCTGTAAACAATTGTTGGAAAAATTACTTGTGTCATGCACAAAGTAGATGTCCTAACCGACTTGCCAAAACTATAGTTTGTTAGCAAGAAATTTGTGGAGTGGTCGAAACATGAGTTTTAATGATTCCAACCTAAGTGTATGTCAACGTTTGACTTCAACTGTATGTTGGCAACAGCCTCTAATGTGCTAGTGATTGCTGTTTAGCAGTCTGATGGCCTTTTTCAGTCTCTCAGTCCCAGCTTTGATGCACCTGTACTGACCGCGGGTGGACCATTTCAGTTTGTCAGTTTGTTCAGTTTGCCATTTCAGTTTGTCAGGAACTTTAAGCTTTCCACCTTCTCCACTGTGGTCCCATCGATGTGAATAGGGGGGAGCTCCCTCTGCTGTTTCCTGAAGTCCATGACCACCTCCTCCCTGTAGGCTGTCTCGTCATTGTTGGTAATCAAGTGTGCCGTCTGCAAACTTGATGATCGAGTTGGAGGCGTGCGTGGCCACGCAGTCATGGGTGAACAGAGAGTACAGGAAGGGGCTAAGCACGCACCCTTGTGGTGCGCCAGTGTTGAGGATCAGTGAAGTGGAGGTGTTGCTTCCTACCTTCACCACCTGGGGGCAGCCTGTCAGGAAGTCCAGGACCCAGTTAAACAGGGTGGGGTTCAGACCCAGGGCTCCGAGCTGAATGATGAGCTTGGAGGGTACTATGGTGTTGAATGCTGAGCTATAGTCAAGAATCAGCATTCTTACATAGGTATTCCTCTTAGGTATTCCTCTACAAGCGTTATGAAATGTGATAGTATGTAATCCCCTATCTACAGTGACGAGAATTATATAGCTATGACGCGCGATCCTTCACGATTTCCTGATTTCCACAGGCGGATCACTTTGAAGTTAAATCATGGGGAAAATGTGTATTTTACCCACTGATAGAATTGACAGGAGTTACATGATTTTTATTTTTGGGGTGGATTATCCCTTTAACAACTCTGAGTTCATTTGATTTTTGGAACAACTTCAACATTTTATGTTTGAGGTGAACGTCAAATTTCAACGTGAGACTGTGAGAGCTTGTTGGTCCGTACAGCAGTGACTACAACAGGCCGCAGGCCATTGTACAGCACTCTGTCCCAATAGGAGGTGACAGGTGAAACCTGGCCTGGAGTCAGAACACACAGCACAGCTGGGACTAACACCCAGCCAGACCAGTGCCACTCAGGTGCTGTGACACAGACACAAATCCAACATGCCAGGAATGTACGCTGAGCAGAGACGTCAAACTCGTCACGCCAAATGTGATTTTCTCTTCTGAACTGCCTGTGGAGAAAAACTAACACAAATAAGATCAAACAATACAATTTCAGGATTTCAAGTTGTGGATTGAATGTGAGTCAATATTAATAATATAACGTGAGGTGGACTTTTAATGAGATGACCATTATCCTTTCAATGTAGTTTTCCGCACCTATACTTTTCAACGTACAGTGTAGGTCTAAAAAGGGATCACTATATCTGTACTGTGCTTCGTAGTGATCCAGAAAAGGCCTTTCTATTGTTTTCTCCATCGGCACATCTCACATTCATGCCTTTCCTCCTAATCATAAACAGAGGGTACACAAATGGCCCTTCTATTCTTGAGACCATAAGGGTGCATTTTAATCAGCCTCGAGTGCAAATGAAATGTCACGCCCTTTAATGTGAGAGCACTCAGGGAAATTTTTATTAAAATGTCAAGTGGTTGCAGGGATGTGGGACCGGGAGGGTTAATGCCATCTATGGTACAGTAAGCTGGTTCAGGAGCCATTGGGCATTCCCAACCTTCCACACAGACACACGCAGTACAGTGGAGACTGAGCCAGGGTCAGGACTATCCAAAGCTTAATGACTTGCACACACTTTAGTACACACATGTGACTTTTATACATACACACACGTATGCACGCACACACAATATCCATTTGATTATTTATTTGTATTTATTTAACCTTTATTTAGCTAGGCAAGTCAATTCAGAAAAAAAAATGGTATTTACAATGACGGCCTACCAAGAGGCAAAAGGCCTCCTGCAAGGACAGGATAAAAAATGGTTTATGTAGGATACTAAAAGCTTGTTGTAGAGCATTTAACACAAAATCCGGTGGGGGCTAGCTGAGTATAAGACAATCATCTGCATGTAATGGATGAGAGAGCTTCCTACTGTCTGAGCTATGTTGTTGATGTTGTTGAGTAGAGCGTGGGGCCTAGGATCACGCCTTGGGGTTCTCCCATGGTGACAGGCAGTGGCTGTTAAAGCTTACACACTGTGCTCTTTAAGAAAGGTAATTAGCAAACCAGGCCAAAGACCCCTCAGAGACACCAATACTCCTTAGCCAACCCACAAGAATGGAATGGTCTACTGTATCAAAAGCTTTGGCCAAGTCAATCATAATAGCTGCACAACATTGCTTAAAATCAAGGGCAGTGGTGACATCATTGAGGACCTTTAAGGTTGCAGGGACCCCTGCATAACCTGAGCGAAACCAGATTGCATACCAGAGAGAATACTAAAGGCATTAAGAAAGCCACAAGCACTCAGAGACTCACACAAAAGCCAAATCCAGACATAGACATTGAAGAGTGTGTGCTTCAAATATAGTCACTATTATTAAGAGTGGATTCATTATTCGGTGCAGATTGAAGGTAAGAGCTTGGACTTGGGAGACTGGCAACTGAGACTTCTCATTTTTTGAAAGGTGATCTTCAGAAGAGAGGGATTATTTTCTTCTCTTCATATAATGGCCCACCTGTCAGGGAGTTAGGGATGACGCAGCGGGCCATCCAATCACTGACAGGTACAGTATTGCCCAGTGAAAACCTAGGAAAATAAGAACACAGTGTGTGCAGTGCATCAGTAGAGTCACTCATAGCTCTATTCATTTTTACTGATGACTGATTATATGACTGACAGAAAGAGAGAATCTGAGAGAAACAGGTAGGATGAGAGAGAGAGGGGGAGAGTAAAAGAAGAGGAGAGAGAGAGAGTAAAAGAAGAAGAGAGAGAGCGAGAGGGGGAGAGAGAGAGTAAAGGAAGAGAGAGCGAGAGAGAGAGTAAAAGAAGAGGAGAGAGAGAAAGAGGGAGAGAGAGAGAGAGAGAGAGGGGGAGGACAAAGAGAAGAGAGAGAGAGAGAGTGGGAGAGGGAGGGAGAGAGAGAGTGGAAGAGAGTTAGAGAGAGAGGGAGAGAAGTGTTTGGCATGTACCTGAACAGAATGTGCTAAGTACTAGGGACCTGGGCTCAGGCTCAAATTAACTGTGTGGCAGACTGGACTGTCAGCTGCAATTATCTTCCTCACACTTCCTGGACCATCCTGGTTACTCCCTCCCTCCCTCCCTCCCTCCCTCCCTCCCTCCCTCCCTCCCTCCCTCCCTCCATCTCTCTGTCTCTCTCTCCCTCCCTCATTCTGGTACCTCGCTCCAAATATCCCCAGCAAACGTAAACAGGCCACAGCCACCTCCTTGTCAGTTTAGACGTCCTAATAATAGGTGTCTTGCCTTGCACATTTGGAGGCTATTTTCTGCAAAGAGATGGGCCTGACCTTCTCTCCCTCTCCTCTTCTAGTTCCCCTCTCCCCCTCTCTAGTCCTCTTGACCACATTACGGGACAATTATCACAGTCTAGTCGGAGAGAGCAAGGAGGGTTATATTGAAAAGCCATTGGCTGTTGCTGATTGCTTGTTGGAATTTATTAGATTACAAATTAGACTGGAGGCTTGGCAGTGGACTGGTGTACTGTGGTTTCTCCAAAGTGACCTGTCCTTCCTCCCAGCAGTATGCTTTGGATGACCTGCCCTGACAGACAGAGTGAGTGGCTCATTAGGGCTTAACGATGTCAGGCCTATGCAGTACTAAACATGAACACACAGACACACACCAGGCATGGACCAGCCAGGGACAGACAGACAGACAACCAGACAGTGCTGCTGGACCCCATCAGTGAATCAATGTATCAGACTCCTGACCCTGTCTCTCTTTCTGTCATGCACGCACATGCACACACACACACATGTTGTTCCCCTGTCCCCCTGTCCCTCTGTCCCCCTGTCCCCCTGTCCCTCTGTCCGCCTGTTTCCCTGTCCCTCTGTCCGCCTGTCCCTCTGTCCCCCTGTCCCCCTGTCCCTCTGTCCACCTGTCCCCCTGTCCACCTGTCCCCCTGTTCCCCTGTCCCCCTGTCCGCCTGTCCCCCTGTCCCTCTGTCCCTCTGTCCGCCGGTTCCCCTGTCCCTCTGTCCCCCTGTTCCTCTGTCCGCCTGTTCCCCCTACTGCTGTACAGTAATGAAGGGCCCTCTGCTCCCTGAGCCCAAGCACAGCCTGAAGGGAAGGGATGCAAGTGGGAGAGAGGAGGGCTTTAAGGGCAACACTACCCTTAGGACTTGCCTGTAGTGTGTATAGCATGTGATCCCATAGTGACACCCAAGATGTGGGTGTCCCAGCTAAAGTGCATTTATGCACTTAGCTGGGTCTCTCTCCAATTGCATCATATCATCTCCGAACTAGCCAGCCAACTGTGGATGCAGGCAGGTCATCCTCTGGGCCATGGCCAGATAGATCTGATAATTTATTCTCTCTCTCTCTCTCTCTCTCTCTCTCTCTCTCTCTCTCTCTCTCTCTCTCTCTCTCTCTCTCTCTCTCTCAATTCAATTCAATTCAATACATATGTTAACATTGCCAAAGCAAGTGAAGTAGATAATATCCAAAGTGAAATAAACTATAAAAATGAACAGTAAACATTACACTCACAGAAGTTCCAAAAGAATAAAGACAAAGAATAAAGACAAATGTCATATTATATCTATATACAGTGTTGTAACAATGTACAAATGGTTAAAGTACAAAAGGAAAAATAAATGAACATAAATATGGGTTGTATTTACGATGGTGTTTGTTCTTCACTGGTTGCCCTTTTTCTTGTGGCAACAGGTCACACATCTTGCTGCTGTGGGAGTTCTGTGGGAGATATGGGAGTTCATCAATCTCTCTCTATTTCTCTCTGCCCATTTCCATTGGATGCAAATGCTGTATAGGAGTGATGAAGGGATATATTATTCCCTCTCTGCTCTTCTCTGCCCTTCTAATGAAATGATCATTGGGAGCAGGCCGGACCTCACCTCACAGAGTATTGTCCAGGTGAGTTGATTGTGAGAGACTTGGCAGTAGAAAACCGAAACAGTATGTTTGACCTCTCAGCTTCCCTATCAAATCTAAAAATGTCAAACAGAAAACCAAAGAAAATTTACAAACAATGACAAATGGTTAGATGAAGAATGCAAAAACCTAAGAAAGAAATTGAGAGACATATCCAACCAAAAACATAGAGACCCAGAAAACCTGAGCCTACACCTTCCTTATGGTGAACAACTAAATAATACAGAAATACACTACGGAAAAATAATGAACAGCACATCCGAAATTAGCTCAATGTCATTGAATAATCCATAGACTCTGGAAAACACTAAACAAACAAAAACAGGAAGAGCTATCCAAAACAAAGATGTCTGGGTAAACCACTCTTTGGCCATATAACAAAGATGTCTGGGTAAACCACTCTTTGGCCCTATAACAAAGATGTCTGGGTAAACCACTCTTTGGCCCTGTAACAAAGATGTCTGGGTAAACCACTCTTTGGCCCTATAACAAAGATGTCTAGGTAAACCACTTTGGCCCTATAACAAAGATGTCTGGGTAAACCACTCTTTGGCCCTGTAACAAAGATGTCTGGGTAAACCACTCTTTGGCCCTATAACAAAGATGTCTGGGTAAACCACTCTTTGGCCCTATAACAAAGATGTCTGGGTAAACCACTCTTTGGCCCTGTAACAAAGATGTCTGGGTAAACCACTCTTTGGCCCTATAACAAAGATGTCTGGGTAAACCACTCTTTGGCCCTATAACAAAGATGTCTGGGTAAACCACTCTTTGGCCCTATAACAAAGAATAAACAGCAAAAACATATACATGATCAAATACAAATCTTAGAATCAACTATTAAAGACGACCAGAACACACTGGGTTCGCAAATTACATTGGATGAACTACAGGACAAAATACAAACACTCCAACCCAAAAAGGCCTGTGGTGTTGATGGTATCCTCAATGAAATTATAAAATATACAGACCACAAACTCCAATTGGCAATACTTAAACATCATCCTTAGCTCTGGCATCTTCCCAAATATTTGGGACCAAGGACTGATCACCCCAATCCACAAAAGTGGAGACAAATTTGACCACAATAACTACTGTGGGATATTCGTCCACAGCAACATTGGGAAAATCCTCTGCATTATCAGTAACAACAGACACTTACATTTCCTAAGTGAAAACAATGTACTACTGAGCAAATGTCAAATTGGCTTTTTACAAAATGTCTGTACGACAGACCATGTATTCACCCTGCACACCCTAATTGACAAACAAACAAACCAAAACAAAGGCAAAGTCTTCACATGCTTTGTTGATTTCAAAAAAGCTTTTGACTCAATTTGGCATGAGGGTCTGCTATACAAATTGATGGAAAGTGGTGCTGGGGAAGAACATACAACATTATAAAATCCATGTACACTGTAACGGTTCTCTTGTTGTGAAGTAGAAGCGGACCAAAAAGCAGCGTGGTGGTTGTTCATTGTATTTTAATGAAGACACGATACATGAACAAACTAATGAAAACAAGAAACGTGAGAACTCAAAACAGCCCTATCTGGTGCAAACACAAAGACAGGAACAATCACCCACAAACACACAGTGAAACCCAGGCTACCTAAGTATGATTCTCAATCAGAGACAACTAATGACACCTGCCTCTGATTGAGAACCATACTAGGCCGAAAACATAGAACTGCCCCACAACATAGAAAAACAAACATAGACTGCCCACCCAACTCACGCCCTGACCATACTAAATAAATACAACACAAAGGAAATAGAGGTCAGAACGTGACATACACAAACAACAAATGTGGGTTAAAATTGGCATAAAACATATATTTTTCTACACGGGGCCGTGGGATGTAGCTTAAGCCCGACACCCTCTTCAACATATACAGTGGGGAGAACAAGTATTTGATACTTGCAGGTTTTCCTACTTACAAAGCATGTAGAGGTCTGTAATTTTTATCATAGGTACACTTCAACTGTGAGAGACGGAATCTAAAACAAAAATACAGAAAATCACATTGTATGACTTTTAAGTAATTAATTAGCATTTTATTGCATGACATAAGTATTTGATACATCAGAAAAGCAGAACCTAATATTTAGTACAGAAACCTTTGTTTGCAATTACAGAGATCATACGTTTCCTGTAGTTCTTGACCAGATATGCACACACTGCAGCAGGGATTTTGGCCTACTCCTCCATACAGAACTTCTCCAGATCCTTCAGGTTTCGGGGCTGTCGCTGGGCAATACGGACTTTCAGCTCCCTCCAATGATTTTCTATTGGGTTCAGGTCTGGAGACTGGCTAGGCCACTCCAGGACCTTGATATGCTTCTTATGGAGCCACTCCTTAGTTGCCCTGGCTGTGTGTTTCGGGTCGTTGTCATGCTGGAAGACCCAGCCACGACCCGTCTTCAATGCTCTTACTGAGAGAAGGAGGTTGTTGGCCAAGATCTCGCATTACATGGCCCCATCCATCCTCCCCTCAATACAGTGCAGTCATCCTGTCCCCTTTGCAGAAAAGCATTCCCAAAGAATTATGTTTCCACCTCCATGCTTCACGGTTGGGATGGTGTTCTTGGGGTTGTACTCATCCTGCTTCTTCCTCCAAACACGGCAAGTGGAGTTTAGACCAAAAAGCTCTATTTTTGTCTCATCAGACCACATGACCTTCTCCCATTCCTCCTCTGGATCATCCAGATGGTCATTGGCAAACTTCAGACGGGCCTGGACATGCGCTGGCTTGAGCAGGGGGATCTTGCGTGCGCTGCAGGATTTTAATCCATGACGGCGTAGTGTGTTACTAATGGTTTTCTTTGAGACTGTGGTCCCAGCTCTCTTCAGGTCATTGACCAGGTCCTGCCGTGTAGTTCTGGGCTGATCCCTCACCTTCCTCATAATCATTGATGCCCCACGAGGTGAGCTCTTGCATGGAGCCCCAGACCGAGGGTGATTGACCGTCATCTTGAACTTCTTCCATTTTCTAATAATTGCGCCAACAGTTGTTGCCTTCTCACCAAGCTGCTTGCCTATTGTCCTGTAGCCCATCCCAGCCTTGTGCAGGTCTACAATTTTATCCCTGATGCCCTTACACAGCTCTCTGATCTTGGCCCTTGTGGAGAGGTTGGAGTCTGTTTGATTGAGTGTGTGGACAGGTGTCTTTTGTACAGGTAACGAGTTCAAACAGGTGCAGTTAATATAGGTAATGAGTGGAGAACAGGAGGGCTTCTTAAAGAAAAACTAGCAGGTCTGTGAGAGCCGGAATTCTTACTGGTTGGTAGGTGATCAAATACTTATGTCATGCAATAAAATGCTAATTAATTACTTAAAAATCATTCAATGTGATTTTCTGTATTTTTGTTTTAAATTCCGTCTCTCACAGTTGAAGTGTACCTATGCTAAAAATTACAGACCTCTACATGCTTTGTAAGTAGGAAAACCTGCAAAATCGGCAGTGTATCAAATACTTGTTCTCCCCACTGTATATCAACGAATTGGCGCCGGCACTGGAACGGTCTGCAGCACCAGGCCTCACCCTACTAGAATCTGACATCAAATGTCTACTGTTTACTGGTGATCTGGGACAGTCTGCAGCACCAGGCCTCACCCTACTAGAATCTGACATCAAATGTCTACTGTTTGCTGATGATCTGGAACAGTCTGCAGCACCAGGCCACACCCTACTAGAATCTGACATCAAATGTCTACTGTTTGCTGATGATCTGGTGCTTCTGTCCTCAACCAAGGAGGTCCTACAGCAGCATCTAGATCTCTGCACAGATTCTGTCAGACTTGGGCCCAAACAGTACATCTCAGTAAGACACAAATAATGGTGTTCCAAAAAGGTCCAGTTGCCAGGACCACGAATACAAATTCCATCTAGACATCATTTCCCGAGAGCACACAAAAAACGATACATACCTCGGCCTAAACATCAGTGCCACAGATAACTTCCACAAAGCTGTGAACGATCTGAGAGACAAGGCAAGAAGGGCAAAAGGAACATAAAATTCGACATAACAATTAGGATCTGGCTTAATATATTCAGTTATAGAACCCATTGCCCTTTATGGTTGTGAGGTCTGGAATCCACTCACCAACCAAGAATTGAATTCACAAAATGGGACAAACACCAAATTGAGACTGCTTGCAGCATTCTGTAAAAGTATCCTCTGTGTACAATGTAAAGCACCAAATAATACATTCAGAGCAGAATTTGATAGATACCCGCTAATTGTCAAAATCCAGAAAAGAGCCGTTCAATTCTACAACCACCTAAAAGGAAGCGATTCCCAAACCTTCCATAACAATGACATCACCTACAGAGAGATGACATTGGAGATGAGTCCCCTAAGCAAGCTGGTCCTGGGGCTCCGTAAACAAACACAAACAGACCCCACAGAGTCCCAGGACAGCAACACAATTAAACCCAACCAAATCAAAAAGATAATTACTTGACACATTGGAAAGAATTAACTAAAAAAACAGAGCAAAGTGGAATGCTATTTGGCCCTAAACAGAGAGTACACAGTGGCAGAATACCTGACCACTGTGCGCACCCCAAAATGAAGGAAAGATGTGACAATGTACAGACTCAGTGAGCATAGCCTTGCTATTGAGAAAGGCCACCGTAGGCAGACATGGCTCTCAAGAGAATTCAGGCTATTTGCACACTGCCCACAAAATGAAATGGAAACTGAGCTGCACTTCCGAACCTCCTGCCAAATGTATGACCATGTTAGAGATACATATTTACCTCAGAATACACAGATCCACAAATAATTCAAAAACAAACCCAATGCTGATGAACTCCCATATCTATTGGGTGAAATAACACACTGTGCATCACAGCAGAACAATTTGTGACCTGGTGCCACAAGAAAAGGGCAACTAGTGAAGAACAAACACCATTGTAATTACAACCCATATTTATGTCTTAGAATTTTTCCTTTTGTACTGTAACTATTTGCACATAATATTACATTTAAAATATCTTTATTCTTTTGGAACTTTTGTGAGTGTAATGTTTACAGTACATTACTTTTCCATTTTTTTCCCACATGCTTTGACAATGTTAACAAATGTTTCCCATGCCAATAAAGCCCTTAAATTGAAATAGAAATAGAAATTGAGATTGAGATTGAGAGATTGAGAGAGAGAGCGAAAGAGGGAGGGGGAGAGAAAGACAGAGAATTAGAGAAAGAAGTTAGATACAGAAGGGGAGGGGTAACAAGGATGGAGTAGGGGAGTGAGAGAAAAGAGAGATGGGGTGAAAAATAGACCAGGGTAAATTGTTCGTTCCATTCTATTTCAAGCCTACTCTCTAAGTGAATTTCACATCTTAATATGGAGAAAGCGCTTACTCTCTGAAATCATTTTTAAAAAGGAGGTGAGGGTGGAATTGGGTGGGGGGTAAGGGTGGGATTGGTGGTGATTGGGGTTGGTGAGGGGGTTGGGGTTGGTGGGGGGGTGGGAGTTGGTGAGGGGGTGGAGGTTGGTGAGGGGGTGACAGTTGATGAGGGGGTGGGGGTTGGTGAGGGGGTGACAGTTGATGAGGGGGTGGGGGTTGGTAAGAGGATGGGGGTTGGTGAGGAGGCGGGGTTTGTGAGGGGGTGGGGGTTGGTGAGGGGTGGGGTGGGGTGGGGTTTGGTGAGGGGGTGGAGTTGGAGTTGGTGAGGGGGTGTGGATGTTGAGTGGTGGTGGTGTTGGTGAGGGGGTGGGGTTGGTGAGGGGGATAACAACGTGAGGGTATAATGCTGACAATAAAATAAAGAACAGTGAGAACTCAATTAAAGGCTGAGAGCTGACAGGGCTGGCTCTAGCCTGCAGGTGGAGAGAGATGAGGACAGATCCTGCCTTAATGACGAGGACTCTCCTGTCTTAATGAGGTTAGCTTTAGGGCCTGACTCATTGCAAGACTGCATGGCAGACTGGCTGACTGGCTGACTGATGTCACTTGTTAAATCCACTTCAATCAGTGTAGCTGAAGGGGAGGAGACAGGTTAAAGAAGGAGTTGTAAGCCTTGAGAGACTTGAGACATGGATTGTGCATGTGTGCCATTCAGAGGGTGATTGGGCAAGACACCATTTTTAAGTGCCTTTGAACAGGGAATGGTAGTTGGTTTGAGTTTGTCAATAACTGTTTGTTTTTTTTACAGTTTTCCATGTCTATCAAGAAAAGCACCACCCAAAGGACATCCAGCCAATGGGAGGTTAGTGGTTGAAAACAGGTCATTGATGAAAGAGGACACAGGAGGCTGACACGAATTGTGTAGAGCAACAGATGGGTTACAGTTAGCAACATTTGAATGCCACAGGATATCTGAACATCCTTACCAATCAGGTGCATCCCTTCATGGCAGCAGTGTATCCATATGCAAATGTTTTTTCTCAGCAGGATAATGCCCCATGCCACAAGGCTAGGATTGTCCAGGAATGGTTTCACAAACATGACAGTGAATTCAGCTTACTGCCCAGTCACCAGATCTCAATCTAGTTGAGCATCTGTGGGATGATATGGAACGAGCTATTCAGAGTAGAGATCCACTACCAGCCAACTTGACACAACTGTGGGAAGCATTGGAGTCAACAAGGGCCATCATCCCTGAGGAACGCCTTCAACACCTTTTAGAGTCCATGCCCCAACGATATGAGGCTGTTCTGAGGGCAAAAGGGGGAGGGGTTCCGCTCAATATTAGGAAGGTCTTCCTAATGTTTTTTTTTGACTCAATCTATATCACCTAATAACACTGCAACAATCATGTTAAATATACAAAGGCCTGTTATTATTTAAAATAATAGTGTGCGTATGTGTGTGTGCCCGACACCTATCCCTGTCAATGTGGCATCCCACCTGACACATGGCATCCCATTCAACGTCTAGTTCACATTGGTCTAATGTAATTTAATTGAAATGTTGATTCAGCCAGTGTGTGCCCAGTGGGATTAAAGGTTATTTTAACAAATGATTCCAGAGGCCCTTTTCCATCCCCTTACGATCCATGACCTCACTTCCTCCAAACGGTCACAGAAAAATATCCCAAAAAGGAAAAATATCCCATAAAAGAAAAATATCCCAGAATAACCAGGTTACAGAGGAACAATAAAACACAAATCACACAATGAGTTCTCAGTTCAAGTCTATCTTTCCATCCGTCAAGGCAAATATCAGATCATTTCATAACGTCCCCTTCAAATGGTTTCAACTCATGGTAGCCCCGCCAGTTAGAATGACTCCAGAGATTTCCTGTTCACATACAACCTGTTTACTGGGGTCTTTTTCCACACTAGGTCATCATTGACTTTGGGAATTCTATCCCTTTCCATTGACGCTGCTGCATGCATTCGATGGAACACAAACATTTGCTTTCTCAGCGAGGGAAACTTTTCCATTGAAATCTCAAATCTGTATTGCCTATTCGTATCATAATCACATTAGGGGCTGTGTGAGCCTGGAATAAGATAGAAGTAAAATCTTCACAGTGCCAAGTAGCAAAGTTGAGCTAGAGAAGCTAGAGTGTGGAATCACACAAACTAAACCCCCTGAGGGACAGAGCGAGATACTCACAGAGAGAGAGAGAGAGAGAGAGAGAGAGAGAGAGGGAGAGAGAGAGAGAGAGAGAGAGAGAGTGAGAGCTGCTCGACTCTGCTCTGCACAGTGCTGTTGGGGATGATAAAGAGAGAGAGAGAGAGAGAGAGAGAGAGAGAGAGAGAGAGAGAGAGAGAGAGAGGAGAGCTGCTCGACTCTGCTCTGCACAGTGCTATTGGGGAGGATAAAGAGAGAGAGAGAGAGAGAGAGAGAGAGAGAGAGAGAGAGAGAGTGGAGAGCTGCTCGACTCTGCTCTGCACAGTGCTATTGGGGAGGATAAAGAGAGAGAGAGAGAGAGAGAGCGAGAGAGAGAGTGAGAGCTGCTCGACTCTGCTCTGCACAGTGCTGTTGGGGATGATAAAGAGAGAGAGAGTGAGAGCTGCTTGACTCTGCTCTGCACAGTGCTGTAGGGGATGATAAAGAGAGAGAGTGAGAGCTGCTTGACTCTGCTCTGCACAGTGCTGTTGGGGATGATAAAGAGAGAGAGAGAGAGAGAGAGAGAGCTGTTCGACTCTGCTCTGCACAGTGCTGTTGGGGATGATAAAGCAGTAGGACTGATGCAGTGCCTTGACCTCCAGCTCCATCTTCAGCACCGGTACAGAGAAACAGACAGAGAGATGCTAGCTGGTATCTAGCTTCTAAAGCACCTGCATCAATGGATGGGCTGACTGCACAGCCCTGACTCATCTTTGGCTACATGTCTAACCCAAGGAAGTCTTCGATTCCCATGAAGACACTAATGGAGCGGAGCAGCGCTCGCTGCTGGGAATGGCAAATCTCCCACTGCAGTGGAACTCTACACAGGATCAGCTTGCTCCTATCAGCCCTTCAGTGGATGTGGAACTTTCGACTTCAATGTAATCTGTACAAAAGCAGTGTTGTAATCAACAACTAATGAAATGACCTGCTATTAGTGAACTGGCTACCTAATTAACCAACTAACTTACCAGATGTATTTGATTCTCCAGACATAAGTAACAACAGTTCACAGTTCACTGGACCCAAGTCAGAGAGTAGACTTTCAGTCTCTCAGATATGATCCCTAGAGATGCAACAGAGAGCCAAGAGTTCAATGGCAACCACTGTTTTGAGTGAGGAGCAGAGGCCAGAAAGAGTGAGAGAGAGAGAGAGAGAGAGAGAGAGAGAGAGAGAGAGAGAGAGTGAAAGAGAGAGAGAGAGAGAGAGAGGTAGATACAAAGCGAGAGAGAGAGAGAGAGGGGGAGAGAGGGAGAGAGAGGGAGAGAGAGAGAGAGAGAGAGAGAGGGAGAAAAAATGAGAAGATTCAGAGGAGACGACTGAAGATGAAACGGGGAGATAAAAGAGAAGTGAATCAGAGACGCATTCATTCATCAAATGTTAGGGACCCCCACCCACGGACCCTCCCACAGAATAAATGTTCTGTTCCAGGGAGGAAGCCTGATGATGAATCCGGGAGGAGGAGAGCACAGCACAGCACAGATAACTCATAGCTGCTCTCTCTGCTCTTACACAGTACAAAATCAAGAATCTCCCGCGGAAACCCGCTTTTTCGTGTTCTTATCACCAAGAGCGCAAAGGGGAAATGATCTAATAAGACTTTTGAAGTTAAACAGCGGTCTATAGTACAACATAATGCTTAATTAAAATGAAAGTAGCAGCGTGGGAGATGACACGCAGCAGGCTCTAATAGACACCCGCAGGTTAATTAAAACAAGTCATGTCTACATGGTGCTTTGTGCTAGACTGTATTAATCATAGATGTGACTAGCATCGCTACGAAGCCTATCAATCACAGCGGACTCTATTATGGTGTGTGCCGTAGACTTCGAGGATCATAAGACCAGCCAGTTTGACCTCACTGATAAAACATGATTAGAATGAAAGACGTGATACACTGTATATCTGATGCCCCTTAAGAGCATAGTCATACATCAGATAACTTGTGTCTGTACATCGTTAGTCAAGGGACTATAGCATTGCTTAGGGCTATTGCCACCTGTGGAAGACAATGCCTTAAGATGGCATTTACATGACCAAACAGCTCACTAATAGTCTACCATGATGGAAGAGGCAAAGCCTCCACTGCTCTTGGAAGAAGGATCCACTAGAAGCAATAGATACTTCTCAAACTCAGAGCACTTCTGCTACACAAATCCAGTTCACTGTAAGTATCCCAGAAAACCAAAATTGGTTCTGTGAAGTTCCTAGAATATTTGTTAGGTCTCAGCAAATGTTCTCATAACACGAAAAGTGTCCAGTTGTGCTGATAATTACGGAAAGTTTGAACGTTTCCAGAACACATTTTTTTAAGGTTCCTAGAATGTTTCTTTCGGTTCTGGGAACATTGTGGAGATATGAGCGATAGGTTCCCAAAACACTAAAACTGTCCAGTTGTGCTGACATTCAGATAATGTTTCTATCAGGGTGCATAAAACGTTCCATTGATGTTGCAATAATGTTGACAGGATAACCTTTCTGAGTTCTTTAAAGGTCTCCAGGCCTCCAGTGCGCCTCCAGGGTCTAGTACTCCCTGTTCCTGCTCCTCGCACTCACCCTGAGGTGCGTGTACCCAGCCCGGTACCACCAGTGCCGGCACCACACACCAGTTCTACAGTGCGCCTCGCCAGTCCAGAGCGTCCGGCGACAGTACCCAGTCCAGAGCGTCCGGCGACAGTACCCAGTCCAGAGCGTCTGGCGACAGTACCCAGTCCAGAGCGTCAGGCGACAGTACCCAGTCCAGAGCGTCCGGCGACTGTACCCAGTCCAGAGCGTCTGGCGACAGTACCCAGTCCAGAGCGTCTGGCGACAGTACCCAGTCCAGAGCGTCTGGCGACAGTACCCAGTCCACAGCGTCTGGCGACAGTACCCAGTCCAGAGCGTCTGGCGACAGTACCCAGTCCAGAGCGTCAGGCGACAGTACCCAGTCCAGAGCGTCCGGCGACAGTACCCAGTCCAGAGCGTCAGGCGACAGTACCCAGTCCAGAGCGTCAGGCGACAGTACCCAGTCCAGAGCGTCAGGCGACAGTACCCAGTCCAGAGCGTCCGGCGACAGTACCCAGTCTAGAGCGTCAGGCGACAGTACCCAGTCCAGAGCGTCCGGCGACAGAACCCAGTCCGGAACCTCCGGCGACAGTTCACAAACTGGAACCTCCAATGACGGGCCACAGTCCGGAACCTCCCACGACGGGCCACAGTCCGGAACCTCCCACGACGGGCCACAGTCCGGGGTCGCCAGTGACGGTCCCCAGCCCAAGGGTCTCCAGCGACAATCCCCAGCCCGGGGTCTCCATCGAGGGTCCCCAGCCCTCAATGTAAAGAAGCCCTGACCTTAGTTATCTTTGTTTTCTTTATTATTTGGTTAGGTCAGGGTGTGACAAGGGTGGTGTGTTTAGTTATTGTATTGTCTAGGGATTTATGTATGTCTAGGGGTTTTCTAGTCTACGGGTTTATATCTCTATGGTTGCCTAGATTGGTTCTCAATCAGAGGCAGCTGTTTATCGTTGTCTCTGATTGGGAACCATATTTAGGTAGCCATATTCCTTGGTTCATCTGTGGGTTATTGTCTATGTGTAGTTGCCTGTGTCAGCACTCAGTTTATATAGCGTCCCGTTCGTGTTGTTATTTTGTAAGTTCGTTTAGTGTTTCTTCGTTTTATTAAAAGAAGAATGTATTCAAATCACGCTGCGCTTTGGTCTCCTCTATACGACGAATGTGACAGCAACACTTCCTTTGGCCGCCTTTCCTTCCAGTTCTCTGCTGCCAATGACTGGAACTAATAGCACAAATCACTGAAGCTGGAGTCTTATATCTCCCTCTCTAACTTTAAGCATCAGCTGTCAGAGCAGCTTACCGATCACTGTACCTGTACACAGCCAATCTGTAAATAGCACACCAACTACCTCATCCCCATATATTTATTCATCCTCTTTCTCTTTTGCACCCCAGTATCTCTACTTGCTCATCATCATCTGCACATCTATCACTCCAGTGTTAATGCTAAATAGTAATTATTTCTCATCCATGGCCAATTTATTGCCTTTACCTCCCTACTCTTCTACATTCGCACACACTATACATATATTTTTCTTTTGTGTTATTGACTATACGTTTGTTTATGTGTAACTCTGTGTTGTTGTTTGTGTCACACTGCTTTGCTATATCTTGGCCAGGTCGCAGTTGTAAATGAGAACTTGTTCTCAACTGGCCTACCTGGTTAAATAAAGGTGAAATAAAAAAAATAAAACATATGTTGATAATCTGTACATGTAGGGTTTGAACCTGCAAGGTTTGGTACCCAAGCCAAGTAATTCATTTTTAAACAATACAAACAAACACATACAAAGCACAACATACAGAGGCACACAAACATCCACAGCAACACCCCTGCCCAGACTCACCTGCTCACACCCCCATCTGCAGCGCCCCCTCATCGCTCTCTGCCACATGCCCTCAACCCGTACTATTTTGTTTCCCTCAGTCGCCCACGAATTTACACCATTTAGATACTAAAGCATTTTACCTTTGTTTGGTTTGGTTGATTTCCAGTTTTAAATTAAGTATATGTTTAAAAAAAAAAGATGAATGATGAGAAATTGTTGGCCAACCCATTGCGTATTTCACTGCCCCTCATATGCCGTGTCTTGAAATATGCAGACATACGGATTAAAAGTACATTTACATTGTAATACTTCAATCAGGAATTGCTTCCTTTTAGCTTTCCAAGACATAACAAACCCAGGGATATACTGGTAACAGGGTTCACTTCACCCATTCTCTTGATAGGCTGCATACTTCTGGGCCCATGTTTACAAGGTATTCAAGACTATGAGCCTGATCTAGCTTCACTTTTGCTTTTCAGATCACATCAAGTGTCTTAAACTAGGAATTATATAGGGTGTGCTTTTTAAAGTCAAACAGTACATTTTTACACAATGTTTTATTTTTTACAGTTCGTCTGAATTCTGCATTTCAGACTGGATTTAGGGCTTGATTCTAACAGATCCGCTTTAGCCAACATTCACATAGATGTGGTTTAGCCAACATTCACATAGATGTGGTTTAGCCAACATTCACATAGATGTGGTTTAGCCAACATTCACATAGATGTGGTTTAGCCAACATTCACATAGATGTGGTTTAGCCAACATTCACATAGATGTGATTTTATTGGTGTTAGAGTTGGATCTGTGTTCAAGCTGTCAAATCTACAAGAGGCTTCTAGCATTATACCTAAAGCCAACATTGCCATTGGCTGCACGGAGTCACATTAACAGAAATCCCATGAACACCGGACTGTGAGACGTAATCTACACCTCCACTGCCATGGCTATATAATGAACAAAGAAGATAGAAAGGAGCTTCACCATTGGTGCAGAGGATTAAATACCTGTCTTGAGACGCAAACACTGCAGGTTCAAATCCTACATGTGCAGGTTATCAACATATGAAGTGTGAAAAAATATGACTTTGTTTGTATGATTAAATGCTGTTCAAATGGTCTATGAATGAAATGAAAATGCCATGAGTCAATATCACCTTGTGCCTTCTACTTGTGCCTACATTACAGTTACATCAGGAGAGCACCATAACGGGCATCTATTCCAAACTGTTAAGGAGCTGGTAATGTTACATTAGGTCAAACTGAAATATAACATTTTCTAAATGTTCTGAGGACCTCCAAGACAAGGTAAGATGTTTGTTGTGTGAACATCAATAGAATATTATGGTAATCCTCAAACAAATATGCTATGAACGTCATACAAACTAATATTATGCAACGTTGCGGGAATGTTCTGTCAGCCTTCGTGAATATCAACTCACATAACTTAATTAGACCAGGTGTTCTGTCAACCTTCGTGAAAATCAACTCACATAACTTAATTAGACCAGGTGTTCTGTCAACCTTCGTGAAAATCAACTCCCATAACTTAATTAGACCAGGTGTTCTGTCAACCTTTGTGAATATCAACTCACATAACTTAATTAGACCAGGTGTTCTGTCAACCTTCGTGAATAACAACTCCCATAACTTAATTAGACCAGGTGTTCTGTCAACCTTCGTGAATATCAACTCCTATAACTTAATTAGACCAGGTGTTCTGTCAACCTTTGTGAATATCAACTCCTATAACTTAATTAGACCAGGTGTTTTGTCAGCCTTCGTGAATATCAACTCCTATAACTTAATTAGACCAGGTGTTCTGTCAACCTTCTTGAATAACAACTCCCATAACTTAATTAGACCAGGTGTTCTGTCAACATTCTTACAACATTAAATCAAAATCACATTTTATTGGTCACTTACATGTGTTTAGCAGATGTTATTGCGGGTGTAGCGAAATACTTGTGTCTCTAGTGCAGTAATATCTAACAAGTAACATCTAACAATTTCACAACATATACCCAATACACATAAATCTAGTAAAGGAATGGAATTTAAAAAATATTAATATATGGATGAGCAACATCAGAGCGGCATAGACTAAGATACAGTAGAATAGAATGGAACACAGTATATAAATATGAGATGAGTAATGCATAACATTTAACCATTATTAAAGTGACTAGTATTCCATTTATTAATGTTCCATTAAGGGAATGTCCTGTGCAACCTAACTTAAACATTGCATGAATGTCATCTCAACTGAGCATATTTTGTGTTTTGGGAACCTATCTCTTATAATGTATCCACACTGTTCCCACAACCTAATTAAATGTTCTGGGAACCTTTAAAGAACTCAGAAAGGCTGTTCTGTCAATATTCTTGCAACATCAAAGGAATATTTTGTGCACCCTGATACAATCATTATCTGAATGTCAACACATCTGGACAGTTTTACTGTTTTGGGAACCTATCTCCTGTCACATTCCCACAATGTTCACACAACCTAAAGAAATGCTTTAGGAACTTTTAAAGAATAGAAGAAATGTGTTCTGGGAAAGTTATTGTAACATCTGGTGAGTGTTTTTTTGCACACTAAAATAAACTAAAATAAAGAACGCACAAAATGTGTTCTGGGAACATTCTTGCAACTTCAGGCAAATGTTTTATACAAACATTGTATAATCATCAGGACAACTGCCAGTTTTTGTATTACGAGAACATTTACTGCAACCTAAAAAATGTTCTGGGAACCATTTTGGATTTGCTGGGAAATCATACAGGTACATTGTGTTATTACATGACTTGGAAACGTAATGAGAACCGTTGGGCAATTTTCTGCGGTGACTGTTACAGATGTTGTGCACAAGATTTCAGTGAATGTTAGGAGAGCTTTGAATGTTTGGGGATGTCCTCATCCTATTGTTAAATAAAACTTTATCTGGAACTTCAATGGAATCTTAGCTAATGTTCTTGGAATGTTCCCGGTTTGCTGGGCTGGGATGAGGAAGTGTTAGTCTGAGTTCTAGTATCTATAATTCTAGTATAATTCATGTAGAGGAAGGAAGAAGACAGCGAGTACATGTTGTGCCTCAGAACTGGCTAAAGGAACACATTTTAGTAACCAGCTTTCTGATTGAACAATTAGCTGTTTAGTTAACAGACAACTACCTCCACCTATAAGGCGTGGCTGAGTGGAGGAACCATGCAACTTTCCTGGTGAGGAGAGGGGATCAGAGTGTGGACAATGGAAATAAGGAGCTAGTAGATCTTTAGGAAACATGCTAGAGGAATTTGTCTTGTCCAGGCTCAGTGAAATAATATTACACATATACTTAAACATCAAAGGGTCTGTGCAGCTGGATAAATCCACCCGGCACCCAGGCTAAACTGCTCTCATTAAGTGGTGTGGTGATACAGTCAATAAACAGATAGATAAACACCCTGATACGGAGAAACACTCTACTACTCTTCGGTGCCGACGCCATCTAACACCACCAGCCCCTGAAATGAGGCGCTGAAACGTGGTGGCAAAACACATTTCCTTAATATGCCAACATTTGATTGAGCTTTCTTTCCTGTAAATTATGCTGCACATTAACTCCGTCCGTAGCCACTGAATTTAATCCAACAATTACCGAAAGAGCTGTTGCGAATTCTCCCTGTCGCTCGCAAATTGCAGCTCCACACACGGTCTCATGGCAGATTTGCTGCTCTTTATATTTATCTGGTTCCTATGCATATTTATTTCTAATTCTTATATGGCTGCAGGCGGTGCCGTGATTCGCCATCCTGCACTAGCATTAGTGGGAGAATAATAGGGCTTAGAATTACATGTGGAACCCTGTTGTAGCCTCATGGTGGGATTTAAGGTGGGACTTATCATGTTCACAATTATTGACTCCAGAAGTGCCTTTCACTGCTCCATGAAGGGGCTGTGAGACTTGACATGGGCCAGTTTGGATAGAGGGAGTTAGAACTGAGAACAGCAGAGGAGGGAGTGTGAGGGTGGGAGAGATATTAGGGAAATGGGAAAGGGGGGATAGAGGCAACACTTCAGCTCAGCTGAGTTGACAAAATACCCGCATGTGACAAAGACATGCTCATACACTGAAGACATATTTTTTTAAGTCAAGATGATAACTTCTTGTGCATTGAAAACAATGTAAAGCTGATTATGACCCCTCTTCGCCTGAACATCATTTATGCAGATGCTGAAACAGAGAGGACAGATACATTATTTTATCTCAAAACGTGTCCATGCAAAAAACAATGTCTTGTCCCTCTCACACACTGACCTTTGGCCTAAAAAGGTGAGAGGGACAGCTGTGGCAAACCTGGTCACATGTTCTGCCTGGAGCTTTGTTTTCAGCCAACCCCAAATTCCCAATCCAATCCCCTCCTGCTCCCCTTTCCAACCCACCTCAGCACTCCAAACTGCCCCCTTTCCTGTCCCAACCCCCAACCCTGATCTGAAGAACATGATGGAACATGAAGTCATGAGAACCAGATCTAGGGGGCTAAAACCTTTCTGTCCATCTTGTTGAACCAGACCTGGGGTGCTAAAACCTTTCTGTAATCTTGTTGAACCAGACCTGGGGTGCTAAAACCTATCTGTCATCTTGTAGAACCAGACCTGGGGTGCTAAAACCTATCTGTCATCTTGTTGAACCAGACCTGGGGAGCTAAAACCTATCTGTCATCTTGTTGAACCAGACCTGGGGTGCTAAAACCTATCTGTCATCTTGTTGAACAAGACCTGGGGAGCTAAAACCTATCTGTCATCTTGTTGAACCAGACCTGGCGGGCTAAAACCATCTGGTCAAAATATATAGCCGACCAAAGAGAGGACAAAAAAACTCCAAAGCCTGCTTGCAATTCACACAAAATCAATGGTGAGACCAACATGAGTGCTGTACAGTGTTACATTCAATGTGAAGATCCTGTCGTGGACAGAAAGAAAATGGACTGAAATAAAGCAGTAGAAACATTGTGAATATCAGCCCACTGTTTCTTTGTTCAGCCATGATAATAAATCGTAGGTTGAGGAGAGTAAGTAGAATAAAACTGGAAATATGAAGAAAACACAGAGGGGTTTGACCTACTTCCATTGGCAGCAAACCAATCACAAGCAGCTAGCACCCATATCTAAACATATGCCTGGGGAAAAACTAACTCTACACATGCAGGGAGGGAGGTAGGAGGGGGAGGAAGGGAGGTAGGAGGGGGGGGGGGGGAGGGAGGGAGGGAGGGAGGGGGAGGAAGGGAGGGAGGTAGGAGGGGAGGAAGGGATGGAGGGAGGGGGAGGGAGGGAGGGAGGGGGAGGAAGGGAGGGAGGTAGGAGGGGAGGAAGGGATGGAGGGAGGGGGAGGAAGGGAGGGAGGGAGCTAAAGCACTGAGAAGAAATCTGCTTTAGCTGTACTAGAGAAGTGAAGACCTCTAGCCATGCAGTTTGGCATTTATGATGACTCATGTACTGGAAGCAGCTCTGCAGAGTGGTCACTAGCTGGCACAGCCACAAATCAAATCAAATCAAATTGTATTTGTCACATGCGCCGAATACATGTGCCGAATATAAACAGGTGTAGACCTTTCGGTGAAATGCTTGCTTACAAGCCCTTAAGTGGGGCGGCAGGGTAGCCTAGAGTGTTGGACTAGTAACCGGAAGGTTGCAAGTTCAAACCCCCGAGCTGACAAAGTACAAATCTGTCGTTCTGCCCCTGAACAGGCAGTTAACCCACTGGTCCTAGGCCGTCATTGAAAATAAGAATTTGTTCTTGACTGACTTGCCTAGTTAAATAAAGGTTAAAAAAAATGCTTTAAGAAGTTACATAAAAAAATAAGTGTTAAGTTAAAAATAAACAAGTAGAAAATAAAAGTAACAAATAGTTAAACAGCAGTAATAAAATAACAAGTGAGGCTATATACAGGACTACCAGTACAGAGTCAATGTGGAGGCTATATACATGACTATCAGTACAGAGTCAATGTGGAGGCTATCTTCAGGACTACCAGTACAGAGTCAATGTGGAGGCTATATGCAGGGACTACCAGTACAGAGTAAATTTTTTATTTTATTTATTTATTTCACCTTTATTTAACCAGGTAGGCAAGTTGAGAACAAGATCTCATTTACAATTGCGACCTGGCCAAGATAAAGCAAAGCAGTTCGACACATACAATGACACAGAGTTACACATGGAGTAAAACAAACATACAGTCAATAATACAGTAGCAACAAGTCTATATACGATGTGAGCAAATGAGGTGAGATAAGGGAGGTAAAGGAAAATAAAGGCCATTGTGGTGAAGAAAATACAATATGGCAAGTAAAACACTGGAGTGGTAGATTTGCAGTGGAAGAATGTGCAAAGTAGAAATAAAAATAATGGGGTGCAAAGGAGCAAAATAAATAAATAAAATAAATACAGTAGGGAATTTGCAGGGGCACCAGTTAGTTGGGGTAATTGAGGTAGTATGTACATGTAGGTAGAGTTAAAGTTAAATGCATAGATTATCAACAGAGAGTAGCAGCAGTGTAAAAGAGGAGTCTGGGTAGCCCTTTGAGTAGCTGTAACCTTTTTGGGATAGGGGGCAGCATTTTCACTTTTGGATGAATAGCATGCCCAGAGTGATTTGCCTCCTACTCTGACCCAGATGCTAATATATGCATATTATTATTAGTATTGAATGGAAAAAAACTGAAGTTTCTAAAACTGTTTGAATGATGTCTGTGAGAATAACAGAACTCATATGGCAGGCGAAAACCTGAGAAAAATCCAACGAGGAAGTGGGACATCTGAGGTTTGTAGTTCTTCAAAGCTTGGCCTACCGAACACACATTGAGATATGGATAAAGTTGCACTTCCTACGGCTTCCACTAGATGTCAACTGTCATTAGAAACTGGTTTGAGGATTCTACTATAAAGGAGGGGCTCATAAGAGCTCTTTGAGTCAGTGGTCTGGCAGAGAGCCTTGGTCTCATGATGCGCGCTCCGGACAGAGTTACCTCTCGTTCCAGTGCTTTTCTGAAGAAAAAGGTCTTCCCCGGTTGGAACATTATTGATGTTTTATGTTAAAAACATCCTAAAAATTGATCGCATACATCGTTTGACATGTTTCTAAAGGACTGTGATGGAACTTTTCGAGTTTTTGACTGGATGAAGTGCATGCGCCTCATGAAGATTGATTACTGGGCTGAACACGCTAACAACAAGTGGCTATTTGGACATAAATGATGGAACTTTATGGAACAAGTCAGTCATTTATTGTCGAACTGGGATTCCTGGAAGTGCCTTCTGATGAAGATCATCAAAGGTAAGTGAATATTTATGGTGTTGTTTCGAACTTTGTTGATTCCGAAATAGCGGCTATTCCTCTGGCTGTTTTGGGTTCTGAGCGCCGTTCTCAGATGATGCTTTTTCCATAAAGTTTTTTTGAAATCTGACACAGCGGTTGCATTAACCTGTTAGATCTCTAGGGGCGCTATTTCATTTTTGGATAAAAAACGTTCCCGTTTTAAGCGCGATATTTTGTCACGAAAAGATGCTCGACTATGCATATTCTTGACAGTTTTGGAAAGAAAACACTCTGAAGTTTCAGAATCTGCAAAGATTTTGTCTGTAAGTGCCCCAGAACTCATTCTACAGGCGAAACCAAGATGATGCATCAACCAGGAATTAGCAGAATTTCTGAAGCTCTGTTTTCCATTGTCTCCTTATATGGCTGTGATTGCGCAAGGAATGAGCCTACACTTTCTGTCGTTCGCCCAAGGTCTTAGCAGCATTGTGACGTATTTGTAGGCATATCATTGGAAGATTGACCATAAGAGACTACATTTTCCAAGTGTCCGCCTGGTGTCCTGCGTGGAATTCGGTGCGCAATTGCCAGCTGCTCGTACTTTTCCATTTGATATAGGGGAGAAACCATGTGTCCAAGAACGATGTATCAATGAAGAGATATGTGAAAAACACCTTGATGATTGATTCTAAACAACGTTTGCCATGTTTTCAGTCGATATTATGGAGTTAATTTGGAAAAAAAGATCGCGTTTTGAGGACTGAATTTTCTGATTTTTTTTGGTAGCCAAATGTGATGTATAAAACAGAGCTATTTCTAATACACAAAGAATCTTTTTGGAAAAACTGAGCATCTGCCATCTAACTGAGAGTATCCTAATTGAAAACATCAGAAGTTCTTCAAAGGTAAATTATTTTATTTGAAGGCTTTTATGTTTTTGTTGAAATGTTGCGTGCTGGATGCTAACGCTAATGCTAACGCTAATGCTAACGCTAAATGCTAACGCTAAATGCTAACGCTAGCTAGCTACTTTTACACAAATGATTGTTTTCCTATGGTTGAGAAGCATATTTTGAAAATCTGAGATGACAGTGTTGTTTACAAAAGGCTAAGCTTGAGAGATGGCATATTTATTTCATTTCATTTGCGATTTTCATGAATAGTTAACGTTGTGTTATGCTAATGAACTTGCTGATAGATTTACACAATCCTGGATACAGGGTTTTTTTCATAGCTAAACGTGACGCAGAAAACGGAGCGATTTGTCCTAAACAAATAATCTTTCAGGAAAAACTGAACATTTGCTATCTGAGAGTCTCCTCATGGAATACATCTGAAGTTCTTCAAAGGTAAATGATTTTATTTGAATGCTTTTCTGTTTTTTTGTGTAAATGTTGCCAGCTGAATGCTAATGCTAAATGCTACGTTAGCCATCAATACTGTTACACAAATGCTTGTTTTGCAATGGTTGAGAAGCATATTTTGAAAATCTGAGATGACAGTGTTGTTAACAAAAGGCTAAGCTTGAGAGCTAGCATATTTATTTTATTTCATTTGCGATTTTCATGAATAGTTAATGTTGCGTTATGGTAATGAGCTTGAGTCTGTATTCACGATCCCGGATCCGGGATGGGGAGATCAGAAAGGTTAAGGAGAAGTCTATCTTAATTCTGTGAATAATACTTGTATCTTTTATCAATGTATCTTTTATCAATGAGTATTTCTGCACAATCACCAGATGTTTTGGAATCAAAACATTACTGCACGTAAGGCACCAATGTAAACTGAGATTTTAGGATATAAATATGCACATTATCGAACAAAACAGACATGTATTGTGTAACATGATGTCCTATGAGTGTCATCTGATGAAGATCATCAAAGGTTAGTGATTAATTTTATCTATATTTCTGCTTTTTGTGACGCCTATCTTTGGCTGGAAAAATGGCTGTGTTTTTCAACTTGGTTATGACCTAACATAATCATATGTTGTGCTTTAGCTGTAAAGCATTTTTGAAATCAGACACAATGGGTAGATTAACAAGATGTTTATCTTTCATTTTCTGTATTGGACTTGTTAATGTGTGAAAGTTAAGTATTTAAAAAAAAAATAGAATTTTGTGCGCTGCCTTTTCAGCGGAACGTTGTGCGCTAGAAAGGTTACGGAGTCTTATAGCCTGTGGGTAGAAACTATTAAGAAGCCTTTTGGACCTCGACTTGGCGCTCCGGTACCGCTTGCCGTGTGGTAGCAGAGAGAACAGTCTATGACTAGGGTGGCTGGTCTTTGAACATTTTTAGGGCCTACCTCTGACACCTCCTGGTATAGAAGTCCTGGATGGCAGGAAGCTTGGCCCCAGGGATGTACTGGGCCGTACGCACAAAGTAATACAATCTGATTTGAAAAGGAACCCCTAACCTTAAACCTAACCTAAACCACAATGCTAGCCCGAATGCCTAACATTAACCTTAAATGATCACCAACATTGCAAATGTTTGTTTTTATGAATTTTTATGATATAGCCTATGTAGACTTTTTGGTATTTGGTATTTTATTGGAATCCCCATAAGCTGTTGCAAAAGCAGCAACCTCTCTTCCTGGGGTCCACATAAAACATGATACAGAATGACATAATACAGAACATCAATAGACAAGAACAGCTTAAGGACAGAACTAACTACATAACATTTTTTAAAGGCAAATGTAGCCTACATATCAATACACACTCAAACTATCTAGGTCAAATAGGCGTTGTGCCGTGAGGCTTTGCCTTATCTGTTTTTTAAAATCAGTTTTGCTGTTTATTTGAGAAATATGTGATGGAAGGAAGTTCATGCAATTAGGGCTCTGTATAATACTGAACGCTTTCTTGAATTTGTTCTGGATTTGGGGACTGTGAAAAGACCCCTGGTGGCATGTCTGGTGGGATAAGTGTGTTTCAGAGTTGTGTGTAAGTTGACTATGCAAACAATTTGGTATTTTCAACACATTAATGTTTCTTGTTAAAAGAATAAGTGATGCAGACAGTCTCTCCTCAACTCTTAACCAAGAGAGACTGACTGCATAGTATTTATATCAGCCCTCTGATTACAATTAAGAGCAAAACGTGTCACTCTGTTCTGTGCCAGCTGCAGCTTAACTAGGTCTTTCCCTGCAGCGATGGACCACATGACTGGACAATAATCAAGATTAGACAAAACTAGAGCCTGCAGGACTTGCTTTTTGGAGTGTGGTGTCAAAAAAGCAGAGCATCTCTTTATTACGGTCAGACTTCTCCCCATCTTTACAACCATTGAATCTACATGTTTTGACCATGACAGTAGTTTGCAATCTAAAGTGCCAGAAAGTAATTTAGTCTCCTCAACTTGTTCAACAGCCACACAGTCATAACAGTCATAACCAGATTCAGCTGAGGTCTAGAACTTAAGGAATGATTTAATACTTTTGTACCAAATACAATGCTTTTTGTTTTAGAGATGCTCAAGGTCAGTTAATTACCGGCCACCCATTCCAAAACAGACTGCAATTCTTTGTTAAAACCTGTTATGGCTGCGATCCCCGTACAGGGACCAACATCAGGGGAAATTTCAGAGTGACAACTAAAAATACAACTTCGTAACATTAAACATTCTTGAAAATGCAAGTGTCTTACACCCTTCAAAAGATTAGAATCTTGGTAATCAAACTACATTTTCCAATTTAAAATAGCTATTACAGAGAACAAATCCCATGCTTTTGTTTGAGAAGAGCAATCAACAACAGAAACAGTTTCCGCCATGACAGTTTTTACACATTCACATCTGAAGGTAAAATGATGACTTACATTCTGATATCTTGCTCTTATTTCTCTTCCTGAGGGTCCCAGTAATCAAATGAAGTGCAGTTTTCTTTGATAAAATCAATTTTTATAGCCTAAATCAAAACATTTTGTAAACCATTTGTGCCGTGAATTCCATCTCTATCAATTTTTACGGAGCATTCAACGTGATTACCCCCCGTAAACAATCGTTTATCTAGTCATGGTTGGTTTCAGTGCATTCCTCTGGATGTTTGCAACACAGCCAAACCGTCATTGTTTTTTTTTGCGGGGAGTATTGACCGAAGTGAGCTGATTTGAAGACAAGGATCAATGACTACCTTATGCACCAATATTTTTTGCGAAGCTTCATTGATTGACTATATTTCTGCCCAATGACCACTGATCTTCCTTAAATCTAGCTGGGTAGATAGCCAAAGAGCTGAGGTAAACGCCAGTATGTAATGGTTTTGGGTTGGACCACAATTCCTTGTTTGTATTCGCACGCGCAGGGAACTCCATTCTCGCTTTGACGATCAGAGGAGTTGCTGTAAGGCTTTTTCCGCGCAGCTGTATTTCGGAAAGTTGTTGTTTCAACGATTTCATTGAAGATATCATGGCGAATAAATCATGTAAAGCGAAGTCAATGTCTAAAGTGAAAGTGAAAAAGTGAAAGTGAGACAGATTTTTTGTTTGAGGAATCTTGGAGTGTTATGATTCAAACGAACTGAGGAGCTGTTTCTGCAAGGACAGGACGCACATCGGGTAAGTGGGTAAGGGTAAGTGCTAATGCCGTTTTATGAACTATAAAAATATATATATATATTTTTTTGCAATAAAATATGTGGTTTGTTTGTGTGTGTGTGTGTGTAGGTTTGTTTGGGTGTGTGTGTGTGTATAAATATATATATATATATATATTTACATATACAACAATGGCCGGAGTTGAATGGAACAGCACTTCACCTTAGGGACTGTTCCCTCTGCTCTATACAATATATATCTGTGTATTTTATGTGATGATAAAAGGCTCATACAATACAAATATTTTTTAAATGTTTTCTTTCACAGTGATAGCGACTCCGACTGGGAGCCCCCGGTGCCAAGCTGCCCGCTCTACCTGTGCCCCCAGTGGTGTTCATATGCCACAGTTCATTACTGCAGGCATGCCAGTGCCTCAGGGCCAAAAGGGCACAGCATGGAGGCGTCGTTGTGTTCTGTGTCAAATGAAATGCACCACTTGTTCAGTTTGCCTCTGCTTTACATCAGAAAGAGACTGCTATGGGACATGGCACAGGCAGCAAAATACTGTGACGAGGACTTCCAATGGGTCTACTGTTTTTTCTTTTTAATATTTATTTTCTAATATATTTGTAAAAAATTTTTTGGTGTGTGTGTGTTAGAATTGCTTTTTGATGTGTTGTATATAGTTATTTGCACTGCTGTATATAGTTATAGGTCATTTCACCAATTCGGCCACTTGGGTACATTTGGGCAACTTGTGTGGGACACCTGGGTGACTTCATGCTAAATGTCATGTAGCTCACCCATTCCTGAAGTTATCAGTCTGAAACTTTGCACACCTACAGTTGCCCTCTTGTGTTATCCATCAAAATGATCTCAAGCATCCTATCTGACTGTGTGGCTATTCTAGTACATGTGAAAGATGATACTACAACAATAAAAAACAGAAAACGTATGCTCTTCTCTATCTTTCTCTTTTCTTCCACCAGAACTACTGTGTTATAGTCTCCTACATTCAATTAACATTTCCACAAACAAACTTCAGAATGTTTCCATTCAAATGATACCAAGAATATGCATATCCTTGCCTCTGGGGCTGAGCTACAGGCAGTTAGATTTGGGTATGTCTTCAGGTGGAAATTGAGAACAAAGGGATGCAGCCATAACAGGTTAATTAAGGGTTTCAGTGACTTCATTAGCTGTGGTTGCTGATGCTGAATCATCAGCATACATGGACACACATGCTTTGTTTAATGCCAGTGGCAGGTCATTGGTAAAATAGAAAAGAGTAGAGGGCCTAGAGAGCTGCCCTGCGGTACATCACACTTTAAATGTTTTACATTAGAGAAGCTTCCATTAAAGAAAATCCTTTGAATTCTACTAGATAGATAGCTCTGAATCCACAATATGGCAGAGGTTGAAAAGCCATAACACCATTTTATCAACAACAGGTTATGGTCAATAATATCAAAGGCTGCACTGAAATCTAACAGTACAGCTCCCACAATCTTCTTATTATCAATTTCTTTCAACCAATCATCAGTCATTTGTGTCAGTGCAGTACATGTTGAGTGCCCTTCTCTATAAGCATGCTGGAAGTCTGTTGTTAATTTGTTTACAGAGAAATAGCATTGCATTTGGTCAAACATCATTTTTTCCAACAGTTTCTTAAGAGCTGGCTGCAAGCTTATAGGTATGCTGCTAGAACCAGTAAAGGCCTCTTTACCACTCTTGGGTAGTGGAATTACTTTGGCTTCCCTCCAGGCCTGAGGACAAAGACTTTCTTCTAGGCTCAGATTAAAAATGTGCCAGACCGGAGTGGCTATAGAGTCAGCTACCATCCTCAGTAGCTTTCCATCTATGTTGTCAATACCAGGAGGTTTGTCATTATTGGTCAATAACAATAATTTTTCCACCTCTCCCACACTAACTTTACAAAAGTCAAACTTGCATTATTAGTTTTTTTGTGCATGAATATATTTGCTCACCGTTTGTTGTTGGCATTTCCTGCCTAAGTTTGCCCACTTTTCCAATGAAATAATCATTAAAATAATTGGCAATATCAGCTGGCCCATCTAGCAGAAACCGCTCAGTTCTGCCTCCAGGGCAGGACTGATGACAGTAAACTTCAAAATGCTCTTTGGTACATCTCCACCTCCAGATGCATGCTCCCCACTCTCCTCTTTTCTCTCTTCTATCCATCACTTGAGTTTTTCTTTAGTTGTACCTTACCCATTATTCCCTTCGGTGTCCAGTCAGATCTATCAGTTAAGTTTTTTTTGCATGTCTTTCTGGCAGTGAAAAGGAGTGATGGTATGGAGAGAGGTGGGGTGTTTGTAGTGTGTATTGTCAGGCAATTGGGATCTCTGGGTGGTGGTGGAGGTGGTGGGGGCTGGCTGCCTGGGGGAGCCAGGGCTGTGGATCAGGTTCCTGGGCCAGCTGTCTCAAGTGCAGTGAGACCCTGACAGACAGAGCAGGATAATAGGAACAGGAGCTCTGTAACACGAGCCTCATATCTATAAAATCATCTCCACGGTCACAACTATTGGCTTTGGATCCACCACACACATATGCATGCGGGTGCGCACACACACACAAATCTAATATGTATAGTCAAGTTAGAATTTTAATTGATCTGAAAGCGGAAGGTGCTTATTGCAAAAAAGTCTAATCTCTGGAATTGTGTCTGGGCAAACAAGCCCCTTCCTCATCTCCCTCTCCCATGCCTCTGTGCCAAAGGACCAGGGTCAGGGTAAGGACTATGGACTATGGTCACAATGCGGTCATTACGCCCAATGCACTGTGTTTGTGTCACCTATGGATCTGCAGGGGTGAAGGAGACCACAAGGTGTAAATGTATTGTCTCAGTGTTGCACTGTACAACCTAGCCTGGTGGCTCACTCTGTACAGGTTTTACACACCGGATGGATGGGACTGAATGTGACATGGAAAGGTCGAGTCAAACAACCATGTTATTATGTTGGGTTCAAGTGGATAACCTTTGAGACCCTTGTAGGGTTGCAAAGTTCACGGTAATTTACCAAAATTACCAGAATCTTCAGTCATTTTGATAATTTACAGAAAATCTGTAACGGTTTTCTGTATGAGAAGGAGAGTCGGACCAAAATGCAGCGTGTAGATTGCGATCCATGTTTAATAAACAAACGAAACACGAATCTAAATACAAACACTACCAAAACAAGAAACGTAACGAAAACCGAAACAGCCTAAACTAACAGAGTAAGGACATCAAGACACTAAGGACAATCACCCACGACAAACTCAAAGAATATGGCTGCCTAAATATGGTTCCCAATCAGAGACAACGATAAACACCTGCCTCTGATTGAGAACCACTTCAGACAGCCATAGACTTAGCTAGAACACCCCACTAGCTACAATCCCCATACATACACACCACATACAAAAACCCATGCCACACCCTGGCCTGACCAAATAAATAAAGATAAACACAAAATACTTCGACCAGGGCGTGACAGAACCCCCCCCCCCTAAGGTGCGGACTCCCGAACGCACCTCAAAACAATAGGGAGGGTCCGGGTGGGCGTCTGTCCATGGTGGCGGCTTCGGCACGGGACGTGGACCCCACTCAATCAATGTCTTAGTCCCTTCTCCTCGCGTCCTTGGATAGTCCACCCTCGCCGCCGACCATGGCCTAGTAGTCCTCACCCAGAACCCCACTGGACTGAGGAGCAGATCGGGACTGAGGGGCAGCTCGGGACTGAGGCAGCTCGGGACTGAGGGGAAGCTCAGGAGTGAGAGGAAGCTCAGGAGTGAGAGGAAGCTCAGGAGTGAGAGGAAGCTCAGGCAGGTTGATGAATCTACCAGATCCTGGCTGGCTGGCAGATCTGGCAGATCCTGGCCGACTGGCGGATCTGAAAGAGTCTGGCTGACTGGCAGATCTGGAAGAGTCTGGCTGACTGGCAGATCTGGAAGAGTCTGGCAGATCTGGAAGAGTCTGGTTGACTGGCAGATCTGGAAGAGTCTGTATGACTGGCAGATCTGGAAGAGTCTGGTAGACTGGCAGATCTGGAAGAGTCTGGTAGACTGGCAGATCTGGAAGAGTCTGGTAGACTGGCAGATCTGGAAGAGTCTGGTAGACTGGCAGATCTGGAAGAGTCTGGTAGACTGGCAGATCTGGAAGAGTCTGGTAGACTGGCAGATCTGGAAGAGTCTGGTAGACTGGCAGATCTGGAAGAGTCTGGTAGACTGGCAGATCTGGAAGAGTCTGGTAGACTGGCAGATCTGGAAGAGTCTGGTAGACTGGCAGATCTGGAAGAGTCTGGTAGACTGGCAGATCTGGAAGAGTCTGGTAGACTGGCAGATCTGGAAGAGTCTGGTAGACTGGCAGATCTGGAAGAGTCTGGTAGACTGGCAGATCTGGAAGAGTCTGGTAGACTGGCAGATCTGGAAGAGTCTGGTAGACTGGCAGATCTGGAAGAGTCTGGTAGACTGGCAGATCTGGAAGAGTCTGGTAGACTGGCAGATCTGGAAGAGTCTGGTAGACTGGCAGATCTGGAAGAGTCTGGTTGACTGGCAGATCTGGAAGAGTCTGGTTGACTGGCAGATCTGGCTGCTCCATGCTGACTGGCTGCTCCATGCTGACTGGCAGCTCTGGCTGCTCCATGCTGACTGGCTGCTCCATGCTGACTGGCTGCTCCATGCTGACTGGCAGCTCTGGCTGCTCCATGCTGACTGGCAGCTCTGGCTGCTCCATGCTGACTAGCTGCTCCATGCTGACTGGCTGCTCTGGCTGCTCCATGCTGACTGGCGGCCCTGGCTGCTCCATGCTGACTGGCGGCCCTGGCTGCTCCATGCTGACTGGCGGCCCTGGCGGCTCCTTGCAGACTGGCAGCTCTGGCGGCTCCTTGCAGACTGGCAGCTCTGGCGGCTCCTTGCAGACTGGCAGCTCTGGCGGCTCCTTGCAGACTGGCAGCTCTGGCGGCTCCTTGCAGACTGGCAGCTCTGGCGGCTCCTTGCAAACTGGCAGCTTTGGCGGCATCCTGCAGACTGGCAGCTCTGGCGGCTCCTTGCAGACTGGCAGCTCCTTGCAGACTGGCAGCTCCTTGCAGACTGGCAGCTCCTTTCAGACTGGCAGCTCCTTGCAGACTGGCAGCTCTGAACAGGCAGGAGACTCCGGCAGCGCTGTAGAGTTTGCTTGCTGTTTGGGGTTTTAGGCTGGGTTTCTGTACAGCACTTTGAGATATCAGCTGATGTACGAAGGGCTATATAAAATAAATTTGATTGATTGATAGAGGCGGAAAGCTCTGACAGCGCTAAACAGGCGGGAGACTCCGACAGCTCTGAAGAGGAGGAAGGCTCTGGCAGCGCTGGACAGGCGAGACGCACTGTAGGCCTGATGCGTGGTGCTGGCACTGGTGGTACTGGGCCGAGGACACGCACAGGAAGCCTGGTGCGGGGAGCTGCTACCGGAGGGCTGGGGTGTGGAGGTGGTACTGGAAAAACCGGACCGTGCAGGCGCACTGGAGCTCTTGAGCACCGAGCCTGCCCAACCTTACCTGGTTGAATGCTCACGGTCGCCCTGCCAGTGCGGCGAGGTGGAATAGCCTGCACTGGGCTATGCAGGCGAACCGGAGACACCGAGCGCAAGGCTGGTGCCATGTAAGCCGGCCCAAGGAGACGCACTGGGGACCAGCTGCGTAGAGCCGGCTTCATGGCATTAGGCTCGACGCTCAATCTAGCCCGGCCGACACGCGGAGCTGGAATATACCGCACCGGGCTATGCACCAGCACTGGAGACACAGTGCGCACCACTGCATAACACGGTGCCTGTCCGGTCTCTCTAGCCCCCCGGTAAGCACAGGGAGTCTGCCCAGGTCTTCTACCTGGTGTAGCCAAGACATTTTTGGGGCTGCCTCTCAGGCTTCCATCCGCGTCGCCGTGCTGCCTTCTCATACCAGCGCCTCTCTGCTTTCACCGCCTCCATTCTACGATAACCTTCCTCGCACTGCTCCAGCGAATCCCAGGCGGGCTCCGGCACTCTCCCTGGGTCGGCCGCCCACCTGTCGATCTCCTCCCAAGTAGTATAGTCCATACTCCTGCTGTCCATAACGTCCTCCCATGTCCATTCCTCTTTACGCTGCTGTTGCTGCCTGTTGACACGCTGCTTGGTCCGTTGGTGGTGGGTGATTCTGTAACGGTTTTCTGTATGAGAAGGAGAGTCGGACCAAAATGCAGCGTGTAGATTGCGATCCATGTTTAATAAACAAACAAAACACGAAAACCGAAACAGCCTAAATTAGTGTAAACTAACACAGAGTAAGGACATCAAGACACTAAGGACAATCACCCACGACAAACTCAAAGAATATGGCTGCCTAAATATGGTTCCCAATCAGAGACAACGATAAACACCTGCCTCTGATTGAGAACCACTTCAGACAGCCATAGACTTAGCTAGAACACCCCACTAGCTACAATCCCCATACATACACACCACATACAAAAACCCATGCCACACTCTGGCCTGACCAAATAAATAAAGATAAACACAAAATACTTCGACCAGGGCGTGACAAAATCTATGGCAATCTATGGTAACTTTGTTACTTTATGCATGAATATATACAGTACCAGTCAAAAATTTGGACAAACCTACTCATTCAAGGTTTACATTTTATTTTGACTATTTTCTACATTGTAGAATAATAGTGAGGACATCAACAATATGAAATAACACAGATGGAATCATGTAGTAACCAAAAAAGTGTTAAACAAATCAAAATATATGTTCTATTTTTTCACATTCTCTCAACCAACTTCACCTGGAATGCTTTTCCAACAGTATTGAATGAGTTCCCACATATCCTGAGCACTTGTTGGCTGCTTTTCCTTCACTCTGCAGTCTAACTCATCCCAAACAATCTCAATTGGGATGAGGTTGGTTGATTGTGGAGGCCAGGTCATCTGATGCAGCACTCCATCACTCTCCTTCTTGGACAAACAGCCCTTACACAGCCTGGAAGTGTGTTGAGTCATTTTCCTGTTGAAAAACAAATGATAGTCCTACTAAGTGCAAACCAGATGGGATGGCATATCGCTGCAGAATGCTGTGGTAGCCATGCTGGTTCAGTGTGCCTTGAATTCTAAATAAATCACTGACTGTGTCACCAGCAAAGCCCCCCCACACCATCACACCTCCTCCTCCATGCTTCACGGTGGGAACCACACACGCAGAGACATTCTGTTCACCTACTCTACATCTCTCAAAGACACGGCGGTAGGAACCAAACATCCAAAATTTGTACTCATCAGACTAAAGGACAGATTTCCACCGGTCTAACGTAAATTGCTTGTGTTTCTTGGCTCAACCAAGTCTTTTCTTCTTATTGGTGTCCTTTAGTAGTGTTTTCTTTGCAGCAATTCGACCATGAAGGCCTGATTCATGCAGTTTCCTCTGAACAGTTGATGTTGAGATGTGTCTGTTACTTGAACTCTGTGAAGCATTTATTTGGGCTGTAATTTCTGAGGCTGGTAACTCTAATGAACTCATCCTCTGCAGCAGAGGTATCTCTGGGTCTTCCTTTCCTGTGGTGGCCCTCATGAGAGACAGTTAACTATAATGAATTTATCCTCTGCAGTAGAGGTATCTCTGGGTCTTCCTTTCCTGTGGCGGTCCTCATGAGAGACAGTTAACTCTAATGAATTTATCCTCTGCTGCAGAGGTAACTCTGGGTCTTCCTTTCCTGTGGTAGTCCTCATGAGTGCCAGTTTCATCATAGCACCTGATGGTTTTTGCAACTGCACTTGAAGATACTTTAAAAGTTATGGAAATGTTCCGTATTGACTGACCTTCATGTCTTAAAGTAATGATGGACTGTCATTTCTCTTTGATTATTTGATCTGTTCTTGCCATGATATGGACTTGGTCTTTTACCCAATAGGGCCATCTTCTGTTGTCCATGAGTTTCTAATCGATATCATCTAAGAAAAGCATCTAATCAACAATTGGATTATTCTCAATTAAACTCTGCAACTCTTCCACCAGTTTGTTGTCAAAACATTGACAACAAATACATATTGACATAATATAACAAAATTAAAGTGTGTGAAGAAATAAATAAAGGATATTTCATGCTGAAACCCACATTAGTTTTTTTAATTTAACCTTTATTTATCTAGGCAAGTCAGTTAAGAACAAATTCTTATTCAAAATGACGGCCTATCCCAGCCAAACCCTAAATCGGACGACGCTGGGCCAATTGTGCGCTGCCCTATGCGATTCCCAATCACGGCCGGTTGTGAAACAGCCTGGAATCGAACCAGGGTCTGTAGTGACACCTCTAGCACTGAAATGCAGTGACCTAGACATATTAAAAACCAACAGTATTCACTAAGTTGATGATTTATATTTAATATATTTAACGTTTTATCTTTTTTTTAAAAATCTGATATTTTACATGTGATCAGGCCACACAAAGAGCCAGAGATAATTACAGACACCTGTGATAATATGAAGTACCCAAAAGGGCCACTAGATGTCTTGTGATAAATTTCATACAATTCTTGAAAGTTACCAACATTCTGGCAGTTTACTGGTAAACAAAAGTTTCCAGTAAAATACCCTCCCCTTGCAATCCTAGTTACCACCAGTATACTTGATGTTCAGCCATGCAGGCAGACTGCTCCAGGATTCTCACTCTCTCCGTGGATCTTTAATAATTTATACAACATGACATGGAACACAGGCCTACATGTCTCTCTCTCTCTCTCTCTCTCTCTCTCTCTCTCTCTCTCTCTCTCTCTCTCTCTCTCTCTTTCTTTCTTTCCCTCCTTTTCTTTCTGCCATGGAAATTATCATTTTAGCTGTGACATGCTGTTCACTGTGGTTTTGCAGAATTCCTTGTCAATATTCAATTTATTTACACAACACACACTGGAAAAGATGAAAGGAATGTGTATTAGATTATCAAAGGCACGGAAGCAACCAGACAGTGAGGTTAAATCATAATAAGAAATTCAAGCAATTACAGTGGATTATTGAAGTGGTTTGGCTCACGCTCTGCTGTTATACCCATGTTATTGACACATATTACTGACTGACTATGAGACTAAGGAATCCAATGGAAAATACCATTGGCATGTCAAATATAGGTCTGTATTAAGTTTCATGGAAAATATAGCCAGTGTGATACGATAATCCATCGGAATCCTATTTAAAGTGGAACAAAAAGGATAAATGAGAGAAATAAAGGATAAAAGGATGAAATATGTACAGATAAAATCAAAACATACAGGAATCCCGTTAGAAAAAACACAAAAGCAGTATTTTCTCTACGTGTTTTCTCCTGAAGGGTAGCTTTGCTTTAACTCAGAGGTTTCTACAGGCCCAAACACTATTCCCTGTTTGGAACTTGACAACAATGTCAAATAACAGCAGTGGTCTTACTGAATCAAGCACGCTAATCTTTCACTGAAAGTAATTAGAGTACCAGATATCACACACTAACTATTTGATTAGAAAGGGCCTGAGGACTAATACTGTAGCAACAGAGGGCATGGAGGCTGGGGGTAAGAAGTGATTGTGCCTGACCTCATCAGACGTCACACTTTGGGATAGTGGCACTTTCATCTACCCCTAACCCAGAACCTGATATACTGTAGGACCCCACAACCTCTACCCCCAGCTTCTCTTCCCTCTGTCTTCAGTCTGTCCCTGTCCCCCTTTGCTGTCTCTCATTATCTCTCCCCTCTTCCATTCTCCTCCACTCTCTTGACCATTTCCTCCATCCTCTCTCTTTTCCCTGACATGGGAAATATTCCTCTCTCCCCTCTCTAACCCCTGGGTATGACGCACCCATATCTCCCTCGTCCCCTGTCCCTTCCTCCTCTTAAACATCCACATCTACTCGTGCACTCTCTCTCCAATCCGCTCCCATTCTCCACCTTCTCCTCTACTCCTCCTGTTCTCACCCCTGTGACCTGAGAGACATGGCACAGCACATTGACTCCGGAATGCTAGGGTATACCCAATTACTGGGACTTTTTCCGCTCGGCTTCTGTCTCTTCCAATTTCCAATCCGCAGGACAAACCATGAATATGTACACTGGCAATTCTGGACATATACTTCAGCGCTATGAAAGTTAACCAACGATAAACCAAGTGAATGCTTATGCTGGCGTGGGCTCAAACTAGGCCTAATAATGTGTGATTGTAGACGGGGGAGGGCTAGGGGTTAGCGCTAGTTGGTGTGGAGGAGTGTGGAGGATTGTGTGTAAACAGCCTGCGCAAGGGCATTATTTTTTAAATCCCGCTTACTGAAGGCTTAAAGGTAACATTGAACAGCATTACAGCAAAGTAGTGATACTGTTATTGTGGGAAAGGTTCAAAAGTTCATGCTGAGGTCTCGTCGACACAAACCCCTATGTCCACCGGAAATAGTGTTGCCTAGATGAATCCACGGATCATCCCCTCCCAGCAAAAGAGCTGGAATATAGTGAGCGTGCTTTCAGAGAGGGGGCTGGCTTAGCTGCTAGGGCGCTGGAACTGCCTCTCTGAATCCCTTTTTCACTGCGGTCAGGGGTCATTCACACGTTGCTGTATGAGGACAGACACAGCAAGGCTTTGATTAAACCTGATTAAACACTGTAACTGGGAGCGTGTTAGCAGTACAATACCATTTAGATAAAGACATTCTCTTTTCCCACGGTCAGACAGCACTACAACACATCAATCTTTACAAGCTCACAGGGGTGTCAAGTCTGGACTAAAATGACGATTGGGAACTTACTTACATGAGTGTCAGTTTAAACATATAGTTATTGTTAGTTTCTAGGGCTTGCAATACTCCAATTTACAGTGATCTGCATTTCCTCAGCAAACAGGCAGTGTTTCTATTTTTATTATGTTGCTTGGTAATACAGTGACAGATGAGCAGAGTGATGGAGGGGATTAGGTGACCATGGTTACTCTGTTTTGTCCCAGTAGCCCTGCTGGATGTGGTAGAGAGGTCAGAGAAGAGAGGGACAAACTACACAGAGAGAGGTAGACAGAAGGGGAGCAGGTGGGAGAGAGGGAAGAAAAGAGGGTATCACCTCTAGCCCCACCTCTAGCCCCACCTCTAGCCCCACCTCAAGCCTCACATCTAGCCACAGCTCTAGCCCCAGCTCTAGCCCATCTCTAGCGCCACCACTAGTCCAATCTCTAGCCCTATATCTATCTCCAGCCCCACCTCTAGCCCATCTCTAGCCCTACCTCTAGCCCCAGCTTAAGCCCCACATCTAGCCACAGCTCTAGCCCCAGCTCTAGCCCATCTCTAGCGCCACCACTAGTCCAATCTCTAGCCCTATATCTATCTCCAGCCCCACCTCTAGCCCATCTCTAGCCCCACCTCTAGCCCCAGCTTAAGCCCCATATCCAGCACCATATCTAGCCCGGCCTCTAGCCCACTACTAGCCCCACCTCTAGTCCCCCCTCTAGCCCATCTCTAGGCCCACCTCTAGCCCCATCTCTAGCCCCACCTCTAGCCCATCTGTAGCCTCACCTCTAGCCCCAGCTCTAGCCCATCTCTAGCCCCATATCTAGCCCTAGTTCTAGCCCCACATCTAGCCACAGCTCTAGCCCCACATCTAGCCACAGCTCTAGCCCCAGCTCTAGCCCATCTATAGCCCCACCTCTAGTCCCATCTCTAGCCCCATCTCTATCTCCTGCCCCACCTCTAGCCCATCTCTAGCCCCACCTCTAGCCCCACCTCTAGCCCCAGCTTAAGCCCCATATCCAGCACCATATCTAGCCCGACCTCTAGCCCACTACTAGCCCCACCTCTAGCCCATCTGTTGCCCCACCCCTAGCCACAGCTCTAGCCCCACATCTAGCCCCACCTCTTGCCCCATCTCTAGCCCCCATCTCTAGCCCCATCTCTAGGCCCACCTCTAGCCCCACCTCTAGTACTGTATCTAGCCCCACTTCTAGCCCATCTGTAGTCCCACCTCTAGCCCCAGCTCTAGCCCCAGCTCTAGCCCATCTCTAGCCCCATATCTAGCCCTAGTTCTAGCCCCACATCTAGCCACAGCTCTAGCCCCACCTCTAGTCCCATCTCTAGCCCCATCTCTATCTCCAGCCCCACCTCTAGCCCATCTCTAGCCCCACCTCTAGCCCATGTCTAGCCCCACCTCTAGCCCCACCTCTAGCCCCACCTCTAGCCCCAGTTTAAGCCCCATATCCAGCACCATATCTAGCCCGACCTCTAGCCCACTACTAGCCCCACCTCTAGTCCCCCTCTAGCCCATCTCTAGCCCAACCTCTAGCCCCAGCTTAAGCCCCATATCCAGCACCATAGCTAGCCCGACCTCTAGCCCACTACTAGCCCCACCTCTAATCCCCCATCTAGCCCCTCTCTAGCCCCATCTCTAGCCCCACCACTAGACCATCTGTAGCCCCACCTCTAGCCACATATCTAGCCCCACGTCTAGCCCATCTGTTTCCCCACCTCTAGCCACAGCTCTAGCACCACCTCTAGCCCCACCTCTTGCCCCATCTCTAGCCCCCATCTCTAGCCCCATCTCTAGGCCCACCTATAGCCCCATATCTAGCCCCACCTCTAGCCCCAGCTCTAGCCCCAGCTCTAGCCCATCTCTAGCCCCATATCTAGCCCCAGTTCAAGCCCCACATCTAGCCACAGCTCTAGCCCCACATCTAGCCACAGCTCTAGCCCCAGCTCTAGCCCATCTATAGCCCCACCTCTAGTCCCATCTCTAGCCCCATCTCCATCTCTAGCCTCACCTCTAGCACATCTCTAGCCCCACCTCTAGCCCATCTCTAGCCCCACCTCTAGCCCCACCTCTAGCCCCACATCTAGCACCAGCTTAAGCCCCATATCCAGCACCATATCTAGCCTGACATCTAGCCCACTACTAGCCCCAGCTCTAATCCCCCCTCTAATCCCACCTCCAGCCCCACCTCTAGCCCCACCTCTAGCCCCAGCTCTTATCCCATCTCTAGCCCCATCTCTAATCCCCCCTCTAGCCCCAGCTCCAATCCCATCTCTAGCCCCAGCTCTAATCCCATCTCTAGCCCCATCTCTAATCCCCCCTCTAGCCCACTACTAGCCCCACCTCTAGCCCCCCTCTATCCCCAGTTTAAGCCCCAACTCCACCTCTAGATCCAGCCTCATTACTGGCCCTATAGTGTGTGTTTCTATGCCTGACTCATGTCCAGCACCAGCAGACCTGGAGAGAGGTAGGATTTTCGAGACCACTCTCTAAGGCCAGCTCCACTCCCAGCTCCCCCTGCTCTAATGCAAGCCGCGAGGGGGGGGGGTAGTATTCCTCCCACTCCTCGTCTCTCCTGTGATTAGTTGTGCTCACCAGGGCTCCCCTGATGTTTTTTTTATGTTTAACGTTTAAGGCCCATGTCCTCCAACTCAGCCACCACCAGTGATATGTTGCAGCAGTAATTGGGAAAGCAGCGTTGTGTCATGAAACGGTCCTCGGCTGCAACACATTTGATGAAGTGAGTGCTTTAATTTGGACTTAGGCATCTCAAATCACTGAGCGAGGGAGGACGAGAGGAAGACAAAACAAGGAGAAGAGAGCCATGAAGAAAAAAAAGAGAGAGACAAATACAAATGTAATCTCTGAAGAGATGTTTAATTGTCGCAAAAACATATTGGGCAATTTGCGTAGCATCCATGGAGGGCGAGCGATTTTCTTGTTCATGCACTCTGTCTGGCTGCCAAGAAAAGCCAACAGTGGTGTATGAAGTAGTCCACTAAGACAACTCCAAGAAGGCAGGAGCACTAATGGCTTTTCCAGAGAGGAACAAAACAACAAACAAAAACAACAACATCAACTATGACTGGAGTCCATTTGGATGTGTCTCTGAGGTCATGGACTGATGAAGTCTGTGCTATATGTCTGTATTTGCGGTGGTATGTATGCACTAAGCAAACACACACACAGACAAAGGGCTGATCAGTCACCCAAATGAAGATCAGTCATACAGACATGCAAATAGAAAATGTTGTATTGAGAAACACATCAGACATGTTTTGGCCAGAGCTATACTGATTATATGACTCTGCAGTAGTGTGTGCATACATGCTGGCTCCAGCAGGAATCATAAGCACCATGCTCTACCAACCGAGCCACAACATAATGACTGTAGTAATGGCTGTGGGTTGGTGTGGCTGGTCTCATCCTGACCCATGTCACATAGAGGGTCACACGGAGGTCACACAGAGGTCAGACGACCACCCGAGGACACTCACTATTACACACTGTTATATCAACTATTAATAAATGTGATGATATCTGTCTTTCCCTCTCTTTTTTCTCTCTCCTCCTCTCTCTCAACCTTCCTTCCTTCCTCCTCTCTCTTTCCCTCTCCCACCTTCCCCCTCTCTCCCACATTACCCCTCTCTCTCTCCCTCTCCCAACTTTCTCCACCTCTCTCTCTCTCTCTCTCTCTCTCTCTCCCCCTCCTCTCTCACTCTCTCTCTCCCCCTCCCCTCTTTCTCTATGTCATTTATAAGTGTTACAATTAACAAGCATGTGTAATATTTATGCTGAATTATAAGCCATTCATAAGCATGTATAGATATTTAAACCATTTACAATGTCTTATTAATTTTCAATAACATCTCTGAATTTGTGGTCCAGAAAATGTCTTCCATACTGTTTGTGCACTTCAATACAAACTCTCACAGAGACACACCCTGCCACGACACAATACATTCATCACTGTATCACATTAGCCTTTGTTAGTATTGTCATCGCAGGCTATAGGACCTTTCTGGGCTTTCTTATGGCTGCTTGTAAATCTACAGCAGCAGGAAATGCTCAGTTATACATTCTTTCACATCCAATAATCCCCTCACTGCTCAGCCTTACTGAAAATATCCACACAACTCATCTCCGGCATTAAATCTCTGCGACACAAACACGCACTCGCATGCACAAGCACACACACACACATACACATTCGCACACACATGCATGCTAACACACACATGCTGATACAGCTCAAATCAATTTCACCCACCCTCATCATAGCTGTCCAGTCTTTGGCTCCACACCCCCTTGTGTGAAGGACCAATCATATTCATTGCTGGTGCCTTGGGTACATTGTGGGGTAAGATGGGGGGAGAAAGAGAGGGAGAGAAAGTGTGTTTGATACTGAGACTTTGCCTCATACGCCTGTGCTCTGTCATTACTGTAGCATAACAAGCCCACTAGTGCTTTGAGCTTCTGCCAAAACTGCCTGCCTGGCCTGTGTAGAGGAGCGGACCTGAGCTGAGGAGCAACACACAGTACTACCACAGACCCAACTCCCTGCCTGGCCTGTGTAGAGGAGCAGACCTGAGCTGAGGAGCAACACACAGTACTACCACAGACCCAACTCCCTGCCTGGCCTGTGTAGAGGAGCAACACACAGTACTACCACAGACCCAAACTCCCTGCCTGGCCTGTGTAGAGGAGCAGACCTGAGCTGAGGAGCAACACACAGTACTACCACAGACCCAAACTCCCTGCCTGGCCTGTGTAGAGGAGCAGACCTGAGCTGAGGAGCAACACACAGTACTACCACAGACCCAAACTCCCTGCCTGGCCTGTGTAGAGGAGCAGACCTGAGCTGCATAGCAACACACAGTACTACCACAGACCCAAACTCCCTGCCTGGCCTGTGTAGAGGAGCAGAGCTGAGCTGAGGAGCAACACACAGTACTACCACAGACCCAAACTCCCTGCCTGGCCTGTGTAGAGGAGCAGACCTGAGCTGAGGAGCAACACACAGTACTACCACAGACCCAAACTCCCTGCCTGGCCTGTGTAGAGGAGCAGACCTGAGCTGAGTTCAACACACAGTACTACCACAGACCCAAACTCCCTGCCTGGCCTGTGTAGAGGAGCAGACCTGAGCTAAAGAGCAACACACAGTACTACCACAGACCCAAACTCCCTGCCTGGCCTGTGTAGAGGAGCAGACCTGAGCTGAGGAGCAACACACAGTACTACCACAGACCCAAACTCCCTGCCTGGCCTGTGTAGAGGAGCAGAGCTGAGCTGAGGAGCAATAGACAGTCACTGGGTCAATACAAAGTACTACCACAGACCCATGCAATAGCCATAGTACAACAAGGCTAATGTTGATGGTAGTATTATATACTGAACGAATCAGGATGAGTAACACAGTACCTATCTAAACTCGGTGATAAAAAAGGGTTCCAAAAGGGTTATTTGGCTGTCCCCATAGGGATCATCTGTGGAATAGGTTCTACGTGGAACCAAAAGGGTTCAACCTTGAACCAAAAATGGTTATTCAAAGGGTTCTCCTATGGGGATGAACCCTTTTAGGTTGTAGAGTTTTGTTCAGATAGTGATGAGTATGAGATTCATTCAGAAAGGGCCTCAGGGTTTGAGTGACTGCAGGGATCAATGCCACCTGCAATGTAAAAATCATCCTGGGAGTGGCATACCCCTGAGCTGATCCTTGGTCAGTACTGTACTCATCCAGCTACCCTGTAATGCGAACATGACTGTCTGAGGGGTTACTTTCTTTCAAAGAATGTGAAGAGGGCGGAGTGGGGAAAGGGAAGAGGAGACGGGAAAGGGAAGAGGAGACGGGAAAGGGGAGAGGAGACGGGAAAGGGGAGAGGAGACGGGAAAGGGAAGAGGAGACGGGAAAGGGGAGAGGAGACGGGAAAGGGGAGAGGAGACGGGAAAGGGAAGAGGAGACGGGAAAGGGGAGAGGAGATGGGAAAGGGGAGAGGAGACGGGAAAGGGAAGAGGAGACGGGAAAGGGGAGAGGTGACGGGAAAGGGGAGAGGAGACGGGAAAGGGAAGATAAGACGGGAAAGGGGAGAGGAGACGGGAAAGGGGAGAGGAGACGGGAAAGGGAAGAGGAGACGGGAAAGGGGAGAGGAGACGGGAAAAGGAAGAGGAGATGGGAAAGGGGAGAGGAGACATGAAAGGGAAGAGGAGACGGGAAAGGGAAGAGGAGACGGGAAAGGGGAGAGGAGACGGGAAAGGAAAGAGGAGACGGGAAAGGGGAGAGGAGACGGGAAAGGGGAGAGGAGAAGGGAAAGGGGAGAGGAGACGGGAAAGGGGAGAGGAGACGGGAAAGGGGAGAGGAGACGGGAAAGGGGAGAGGAGACGGGAAAGGAAAGAGGAGACGGGAAAGGGGAGAGGAGACGGGAAAGGGAAGAGGAGACGGGTAAGGGGAGAGGAGACGGGAAAGGGGAGAGGAGATGGGAAAGGGAAGAGGAGACGGGAAAGGGAAGAGGAGACGGGAAAGGGAAGATGAGACGGGAAAGGGAAGAGGAGACGGGAAAGGGAAGAGGAGACGGGAAAGGGAAGAGGAGACGGGAAAGGGAGGAGGAGACGGGAAAGGGAAGAGGAGACGGAAAAGGGAAGAGGAGACGGGAAAGGGAAGAGGAGACGGGAAAGGGAAGATGAGACGGGAAAGGGAAGAGGAGACGAGAAAGGGAAGAGGAGACGGGAAAGGGAAGAGGAGACGGGAAAGGGGAGAGGAGACGGGAAAGGGAAGAGGAGACGGAAAAGGGAAGAGGAGACGGGAAAGGGAAGAGGAGACGGGAAAGGGAAGAGGAGACGGGAAAGGGGAGAGGAGACGGGAAAGGGGAGAGGAGACGGGAAAGGGAAGAGGAGACGGGAAAGGGGAGAGGAGACGGGAAAGGGAAGAGGAGACGGGAAAGGGAAGAGGAGACGGGAAAGGGGAGAGGAGACGGGAAAGGGAAGATGAGACGGGAAAGGGAAGAGGAGACGGGAAAGGGAAGAGGAGACGGGAAAGGGGAGAGGAGACGGGAAAGGGAAGAGGAGACGGGAAAGGGAAGAGGAGACGGGAAAGGTGAGAGGAGACGGAAAAGGGAAGAGGAGACGGGAAAGGGGAAAGAAGGGAAGGGAGGAGGGGATAAATTAGGGAGAGAAGAGAGAACGAGAGAGATGTCTGTGATGTGTTGGCGGCCCCACAGTGTTGGCATGACATGGAGAGTTGCTCATCCGGCACGGGGCACACTCTGAAGCAGACCTGTCAATCAAACACGCCCTACATTAAATTTACACCCGTCCCCGTCCCCGTCCAGATGCACCTGGAAGAGCTCAAGCACCCCATCCTACCCCACTCACAAGAAAAATAAATAGAGTGAGAGTGAGAGAGAGAGAGAGAGAGAGAGAGAGAGAGAGAGGGAGCGAGAGAGAGAGAGAGAGAAAGAGAGAAAGAGAGAGAAAAGGAGTAGAGAGGGGGTGGGCAGGAGGGAGAACGAAAGAGAGAGAGAAGCCAGATGTTTGCCTGGCCTTGCCTCTCCTTGCTTGGCTAGGCCTGGCGGGTGGGTGAAGGGTGGGTGGAGGAGGAGGGCAGTGGTGGACGTGTGCACTCTGTTGTGACTAGCACCAGATGTGCTCCATTGACCCAAATCACCCAGGCAGTAGACATGCCACATAGGCCTGGATCTCCCAGATCCCAGACCCACAGCACAATCAGACACACACCTGTTTTCATTCACAGGCCTCGCTGGGAGAGGTGCATCCTGGGAAACGCTGTCATGTTTTTTTTTTATCACTCACATCTATTTTTATATTTTCCCCCACATATTAGAGTTGTCACTTTTTACCCTCTTGTCAAACTCATCTTTGAGATGTTTTCTCTGGGGGATAATAAGGAACTCTAACAGATTTCACGGTTTAGAATAAACACACTAATGACAGGGTGGAAATATTAATTGAATTTCCCATCCAAACACAAAACTGGTTCAGGGAAACAAGATATTCCGATGAGAGGGCTGTTTGATTTGGGTCCTTGTTTCATGTTACTGATTCTGAATGATCATAAGTAAATACACCTGCATGGACCCCAAGTGCTCCAGAGGTCAAAGGCATTCAAACATTTAAAGAATGGTAATTCAATTACCCTTGGTGGTGAATAACGTTAATTTGGTAGCCACACAAATTGCTTCCAGCTTTGGTCTTCTCTACAAAGCTGTGCTTTTCATATTTTATCAGTTAGGACTTGGAGTAACAAACAACCTCTCATTTTCTAAATCTTAAGTAATAAGAGCTAATTCTGACCATTTAAACGTATACTTGATGTTAGATGTTTTGGGTGAGCTTCACCGAGGGAGAAGGGTAGGAACTTTACAGCGTGTTAAAGCTAATACAAGCACTTCTACAGCAAATGAACTTCTATTTTCTGCTGTCTTGATTTATGAAGTGAAATTTAAAAAGTGGTCTCAGTGTGGTATTGGGGGTTTTAGGGAGGGGCCGGGGAGGGACTTAGGGTCCATATTTGAGTGGCCTTGTGGGAAGCTTTGGATCCTGTTGGGCCCCTTTAATATGGCTCCAGTGAGTTCCACATGAAGTGCAGACATCACAGCACAATAACTCTTCATCAGGACCTGGCCCCTCGCCAGCCCAGCTACTACCTGAGTCTCTTTGAAGAGCGACACATTTGCCCGGGTATTTAACCATGCTGTTTGAGGTCCTGGCACTGGGAGCAAGGGGAGACAAGAGAGAGTGGGAGATGGAGAGAGAGAGAAAGAGAGATGGAGAGAGTGATAGATGAGTAACATTAAGAAATGCTATAGATGGAAGGAATGCAGTTTGGAAACCTACCAAAAAACAATTAGGCAACAACAAATTCAATCCCTTTTAGACAATTCCCTGGGTAAAACGTTCCACTGTAATAGTGAAGGTGTAAACTTGGCAGTAGAAAATCAAATCTAAAAATCTCAAATAGTAAACCGAAGAAAATTAACAACAATGACAAATGGTTTGATGGAGAATGCAAAAATCGAAGAAAAAATTTAGAAACCTGTCCAACCAAAAACATAGAGACGCAGAATACCTGAGTCTACGCCTTCACTATGGTGAATCACTAAAACAATACAGAAATACACTGTGGAAAAAGAAGGAACAGCACGTCAGAAATCGGCTCAATGTAATTGAAGAATCCATAGACTCTAACCACTTCTGGGAAAATTGGAAAACACTAAACAAACAACAACACAAATAATTATCTATCCAAAATGGAGATGTATGGGTAAACCACTTCTCCAATCTTTTTGGCTCTATAACAAAGAATAAAGAGCAAAAACATATACAGGACTATCAACTATTAAAGACTACCAGAACCCACTGGATTCTCCAATTACCTTGAATGAGTTACAGGACAAAAAGGCCAAAAAGGACTGTGGTGTTGATGGTATCCTTAATGAAATGATCAAATATACAGACAACAAATTCCAATTGCCTATACTAAATCTCTTTAACATCATACTTAGCTCTGGCATCTTCCCCAATATTTGGAACCAAGGACTGATCACCCCAATCCAATAAAGTGAAGACAAATTTGACCCCAATAACTACTGTGGGATATGCGTCAACAGTAATCTTGGGAAAATCCTCTGCATTATCATTAACAGCAGACTTGTACATTTCCTCAATGAAAACAATGTACTGAGCAAATATCAAATTGGCTTTTTACCAAATTACCGTACAACAGACCGTGTATTCACCTTGCACACCCTAATTGACAACCAAACAAACCAAAACAAAGGCAAAGTCTTCTCATGCTTTGTTGATTTCAAAAAAGCCTTCGACTCAATTTGGCATGAGGGTCTGCTATAAAAATTTATGGAAAGTGGTGTTGGGGGTAAAACATACGACATTATAAAATCCATGTACACAAACAACAAGTGTGCAGTTAAAATTGGCAAAAAACACACACATTTCTTCCCACAGGGCCGTGGGGTGAGACAGGGATGCAGCTTCAGCCCCTCCCTCTTCAACATATATATCAACAAATTGGCGCGGGCACTAGAAAAGTCTGCAGCACCTGGCCTCACCCTACTAGAATCTGAAGTCAAATGTCTACTGTTTGCTGATGATCTGGTGCTTCTGTCACCAACCAAGGAGGGCCTACAGCAGCACCTAGATCTTCTTCACAGATTCTGCCAGACCTGGGTCCTGACAGTAAATCTCAGTAAGACCAGAATAATGGTGTTCCAAAAAAGGTCCAGTCGCCAGGACCACAAATACAAATTCCATCTAGACACCATTGCCCTAGAGCACACAAAAAACTATACATACCTTGGCCTAAACATCCGCGCCACAGGTAACTTCCACAAAGCTGTGAACGATCTAAGAGACAAGGCAATTAGGGTATTCTTTGCCATCAAAAGGAACATAAAATTCAACATACCAATTAGGGTCTCGCTAAAAATACTTGAATCAGTAATAGAGCCCATTGCCCGTTATGGTTGTGAGGTCTGGGGTCCGCTCACCAACCAAGACTTCACAAAATGGGACAAACACCAAATTGAGACTCTGCATGCAGAATTCTGCAAAAATATCCCCCGTGTACAACGTAGAACACTAATAATAATAATGCATGCAGAGCAGAATTTGACCGATACCCACTAATTATCAAAATCCAGAAAAGAGCCATTCAATTCTACAAACACCTAAAAGGAAGCGATTCCAAAACCTTCCATAACAAAGCCATCACTTACAGAGAGATGAACCTGGAGAAGAGTCCCCTAAGCAAGCTGGTCCTGGGGCTCTGTTGACAAAAACAAACACACCCCACAGGGCCCCAGGACAGCAGCACAATTAGACCCAATCAAATCATGAGAAAACAAAAAGATAATTACTTCACACATTGGAAAGAATTAACAAAAAAACAGAGCAAACTAGAATGTTATTTGGCCCTAAACAGAGAGTACACAGTGGCAGAATACCTGACCACTGTGACCGAACCAAACTTAAGGAAAGCTTAGACTATGTACAGACTCAGTGAGCATAGCCTTGCCTTTGAGACAGGCCGCAGTAGGCAGACATGGCTCTCAAGAGAAGACAGGCTATGTGCACACTGCCCACAAAATGAGGTGGAAACTGAGCTGCCCTTCCTAACCTCCTGTCCAATGTATGACCATATCAGAGACACATATTTCCCTCAGATTACACAGATCCACAAAGAGTTTGAAAACAAACCCAATTTTGATCAACTCCCATATCTACTGGGTGAAATTCCACAGTGTACCATCACAGCAGCAAGATTTGTGACCTGTTGCCACAAGAATAGAGCAACCAGTGAAGAACAAACACCTTTGTAAATACAACCCATATTTATGCTTATTTATTTTCCCTTGTGTACCCTTAACCATTTGCACATTGTTGCAACACTGTAAATATACGGAAAATTACATTTGTAATGTCTTTATTGTTATGAAACTTCTGTATGTGTGATGTTTAATGTTAATTTTTATTGTTTATTTCACTTTTGTATATTATCTACCTCACTTGCTTGGGCAATGTTAATACATGTTTCCCATGCCAACAAAGCCCCTTGAATTGAATTTAATTGATAGAGATGGAGAGAGAGAGAGAGAGAGATGGAGAGATGGAGAGAGAGATGAGAGAGAGATGGAGAGATGGAGAGAGAAAGAGGGAGAGAGAGAGATGGAGAGAGGGGAAAGAGAGATGAAGAGATATGGAGAGAGATGAGAGAAAAAGAGAGATGAGAGAGAGGGGGAAGAGAGAGAGAGATTGAGAGATGGAGAGAGAGAGATGAGAGAGAGATGGAGAGAGAGAGAGATGGAGAGAGAAAGAGGGAGAGATGGAGAGAGGGGGAGAGAGAGATGAAGAGAGATGGAGAGAGAGATGAGAGAAAGAGAGAGAGATGAGAGAAAGAGAGAGATGAGAGAGAGGGAGAGATGAGAGAGAGGGGGAAGAGAGAGAGATGAGAGAGAGAGTTGTAGAGAGAGAAAGAAAGGAAAGGAAGAGAGAAAGCAGTATGGTGGCAAAGGCAATTGAGGTTTGAACCGTGATGAAATAATCCACTTCATGAAGTGACAGGGATTGCAGCAGCGAGCAGCGTCAACCCCCTGGCTAACCAAGCATTCTTCATCAGACTGTCGATCATCAGATATTAGAGAGGCGAGCCAACAACCGGATGGTTGCCAGTTCAAATCCTTATTCCACCTGAACAAATCTGTTGGGAAGTGAGCTGGCATCTGGAGGGTTGCTGGTATCACACCCTAGATATTATTGCCTACTGTTTAGCCCTTGAGCAAGTTTCAGTTGGACCTTGTGTGCAATTGACCAATAAAATGATCTTAATCAAACAAACCTTGCCCTGATCATTGGTTACCAGCTATAAATTGTTATGCCCTCACCCATCAACTTGTGTTTCCTAGGTCACCATAGCAACACCCACCCATAGCACGCGCTCCAGCCGGTATATGTCATTGGTCATCCCCAAAGCCAACACCTCCTTTGGCTGCCTTTCCTTACAGTTCTCTGCTGTCAATGACTGGAACGAATTGCAAAAATCACTGAAGTTGGAGACAGTACTGACTTATCTCCCTCACTAAATTTAAGCATCAGCTGTGAGAGCAGCTTACCGATCGCTGCATCTGTACACAGCCCATCTGTAAATAGCCCATCCAACTACCTACCTCATCCCCATATTTGTTTTTGTTTTTCTGCTCTTTTGCACACCAGTATTTCTACTTGCACATCCTAATCTGCACATCTATCACTCCAGTGCTAATTGCTAAATTGAAATTACTTCGGCAATATGGCCTATTTATTGCCTTACCTCCTTACTTCATTTGCACACACTGTATACAGATTTTTCTATTGTGTTATTGACTGTACGTTTGTTTATCCCATGTGTTACTCTGTGGTGTTGTTTTTGTCACACTGCTTTGCTTTATCTTAGCCAGGTCTCAGTTGTAAATGAGAACTTGTTCTCGACTGGCCTACCTGGTTAAATAAAGGTTAAATAAAATGTTTAAAAAATACCCAGAGCACATCATCAATAACATTGGCCTAGTCCTAGCACCGCACCATCTCAGTGCTAGCTCGTTTCTAATAGCAGTGCTTACTAGCTCCAGAAAAGTTTGAAACAGAGAGAACCAACTAAATGTTACACTGGTAACACCTGTGACTCAGACCCAGACCACCGTTAATGGGAGAGTAGCAAAATTAGTCAACAAGGTATTGAGTTTTTCGGTTTCGCTGGCGTAATTAAGCACTGGCTTGCACGGAGATGGTGCAGTACTCAAAACTTGGCTGTTTCTTGCCATGAGTAGCACAAAACTAACCGCTCACAAAAAAAGCAGAGGTGAGAAAGAATTTCAAAGGCAACATTCATCCAAGTGATCATAAACTTATATCTAACTTCATATGAGCAATTCGATTGTTTTGGTCTGAATTGCATTGCACAAAAACAAAAACAAAGACAACAAATAATAATACATCTATTGTTATGTTAATGAACTTTTAAACAACTTTTTTATGAGACCGTTCTCCAACTATTGCCAGAGTGTATAACCCAGACAGAGATGACTATGTTGCATTCTGTTCTGGCCTTTGATATAGCTCTGGGCTGGAACTTTTGCAGCGTGTTAAATATTAATAGCAATTAACCCAGTTCAAGCTCTGCTGCGGAGTGTGAAGACAGAGTTCAAAGAGCCTGCTGCTCGGTGCGGGGCCTCTGTGCTCTCCAGCAGTTTACCTCTTTCAGGGGCTACTGCAATGCACCATGGCCTAGACTGGCCTTGAACTGGCACACACACCAACACACTGGCACACACACCAACACACTGGCACACACACCAACACACTGGCACACACACCAACACACTGGCACACACACCAACACACTGGCAAACACACCAACACACTGGCACATACACTATCACACTGGCACACACACCAACACAATGGCACAGACACCAACACACTGGCACACACACCAACACACTGGCACACTGGCACACACACCAACACACTGGCACACACACCAACACACTGGCACACACACCAACACACTGGCACAGACACTAACACACTGGCACACCCACCAACACACTGGCACACACCAACACACTGGCATATACACTAACACACTGGCACAGACACTAACACACTGGCACACACACCAACACACTGGCACACACACCAACACACTGGCACACACACCAACACACTGGCACACACACCAACACACTGGCACATACACTAACACACTGGCACACCCACCAACACACTGGCACACACACCAACACACTGGCACACACACCAACACACTGGCACACACACCAACACACTGGCACACACACCAACACACTGGCACATACACTAACACACTGGCACAGACACACATATGTGAACATGGAATTACATCCAGTACACACAGGCAAAGACGCACGCTCCCACGCACAGCTTTCATAAACAAAGATAATTAGCCAATGCTGCTTTCTCACTCTCTCCAATTCTTTCTGTCTCTCTCTCGTTCTCTCTGTCTCTCTCTCTTTGTCTCTCTTTCTCGATGTCTCTCTCTCTGTCTGTCTCTCTCTCTTTCTCTGTCTCGCTCTCTGTATCTCTGTCTCTTTCTCTCTGTATCTCTCTCTCTGTCTCTCTCTGTCTGTCTGTCTCTCTCTGTCTGTCTCTCCCTGTCTCTCTCTCTCACTCTCTCTTTCTCACTGTCTCTCTCTCTCTGTCTGTCTCTCTCTGTCTGTCTGTCTCTCTCGCTCTCTCTCGCTGTCTCTCTCTCTCTGTCTCTCTCTCTCTGTCTCTCTCTCTCCCTCTATTTACGTCCTCATCTCTCCTTCTTTCTCCCACACAAACACTAACTCTCGCTCTCTTTCCATGTCTCTCTCTCTCTATTTCCATCTTTCTCTCTCTGAACTCCAGATAACCTCTACATGTAGCTGCGACATTCTTTATTGTGACATATTCACCCTGTAAATAGGTCTGGACCCCTCAGAGATCAACATATTCACCCTGTAAATAGGTCTGGACCCCTCAGAGATCAACATATTCACCCTGTAAATAGGTCTGGACCCCTCAGAGATCAACATATTCACCCTGTAAATAGGTCTGGACATCTCAGAGATCAACATATTCACCCTGTAAATAGGTCTGGACCCCTCAGAGATTAACATATTCACCCTGTAAATAGGTCTGAACCCCTCAGAGATCAACATATTCACCCTGTAAATAGGTCTGGACCCCTCAGAGATCAACATATTCAACCTGTAAATAGGTCTGGACCCCTCAGAGATCAACATATTCACCCTGTAAATAGGTCTGGACACCTCAGAGATCAAACGCAATCTCCATCCAGGTGCAATTGCCCCAACCTACATCTCTCCATGACTGCCTATACAACCTCCTACCCCCCTTACCTCTCAATCTCCCTACCTCCCAAACTCTCTACCCCCCTCTAGCCGCCCTGCACCCTCTCCCCATTGCCTGGCCTCTGGAGCCGGTGGCTCTGACACGTTGGCCTCAACAAAAGCCGTCTTTGTTTACAGAGACCGACCGTGGAGAGTTCGAGAGCGGCCAAGTGCTGTCAGAGGACGTGTTGGCTGGATGCTTCGCAGAGCGCTGAGAACTCGCTTGTGTACATTCGTTAACACATGATCCCGTGACCCTTTCTGCTCAATTGCACCACTTCAGAGCGTGTTAACTCTTTGTTGGATGGGTCAACAGCATCACGGCAAAGCACAGTTTTGATTAGTTCGAGGTGTATCTTGGTTACATGCTGCTTTACTGTGGCAACCCCAGATTGGTTTCGTTTGGACAAAGTTAGTGTATTCCATTGGCCTGTTGAGGTGGTAGAAAAGAGAATTGTAGCCCATGGATCCGTAGACAGTAGTACAGCAACATGGAATGGATCAGGACATTTTTCTTATTCAGGCGATTTGACAGCAGTATTTTAGATCATTCATGAAGAATGTTGTCTGCTTTGCTTTGCTTTGTGTCTCAAATCTTTGTCATCTACATTGTGATTGTTGTTCTTAAGAAGAAAACTGAAAGCATATGCAGCGGAATATAATTCACTGTGCTGAGAACACTAGCCTATAACATCTGCACGGAGCATCTCTAAACTTCTGATTCCAAATAATGCTCAAAGAAGCTAAAAGGGAAAGCGGGGTTAAACTGAGCAGCGTAGCAACGCGGCCCAATAAAGAGGGCTCATTCAGGGTAATCCCGGGGAGAAGGAGGGATACATTCCTTGTGTCTCGGTCTTTCCGCCTGACGAGACTGAAGTGGTGAGAGCTGTGGTGGGAATGCGAGGTCACGCTGTCTGCGTTCCGTCGCCCGATGATGCATCTGCGAGAGCGCAGCCCCACTGTTAGCCATTATGTACCTATTAGTGCTGATTATCTTCTGATAGCCACAAGCCAGTTGGTTTCACTCAGGCGGACAGTCGCAGCGCTTTGTTTAACCTTTCAACTGCCAGGGCAGCACCCCTCCGCCCGCCCAACAGGAGGAATAATGAGGGGGAACCCAGCCTTGGTGATGAGAAAACATGTACTCTGGAGTAGACATGTCAGAGATGGCCCTAACTCCACCACCGTGACTGTGACCCAACCCAACTCCATCACTGTGACTGTGAGCCAACTCCACCACCGTGACTGTGAGCCAACTCCACCACTGTAACTGAGAGGCAACTCCACCACTGTGACTGTAAGCCAACTCCACCACTGTGACTGTGAGCCAACCCAACTCCATCAATGTGACTGTGAGCCAACTCCACCACCGTGACTGTGAGCCAACTCCACCACTGTGACTGTGAGCCAACCCAACTCCACCACTGCGACTGTGACCCAACCTAACTCCACTACTGTGACTGTGAGCCAACTCCACAACTGTGACTGTGAGCCAACCCAACTCCATCACTGTGACTGTGAGCCAACTCCACCACCGTGACTGTGAGCCAACTCAACTCCACCACTGTGACTGTGAGCCAACCCAACTCCACCACAGTGACTGTGAGTGAAACCAACTCCACCACTGTGACTGTGAGCCAACTCCACCGTTGTGACTGTGAGCCAACCCAACTCCACTACTGTGACTGTGAGCCAACCCAACTCCACCACTGTGACTGTGAGCCAACCCAACTCCATCAATGTGACTGTGAGCCAACTCCACCACCGTGACTGTGAGCCAACTCCACCACTGTGACTGTGAGCCAACCCAACTCCACCACTGCGACTGTGACCCAACCTAACTCCACTACTGTGACTGTGAGCCAACTCCACAACTGTGACTGTGAGCCAACCCAACTCCATCACTGTGACTGTGAGCCAACTCCACCACCGTGACTGTGAGCCAACTCAACTCCACCACTGTGACTGTGAGCCAACCCAACTCCACCACAGTGACTGTGAGTGAAACCAACTCCACCACTGTGACTGTGAGCCAACTCCACCGTTGTGACTGTGAGCCAACCCAACTCCACCACTGTGACTGTGAGCCAACCCAACTCCACCACTGTGACTGTGAGCTAACCAAACTCCACCACTGCTACTGTGAGCCAACCCAACTCCACCACTGTGACTGTGAGCCAACTCCACCACTGTGACTGTGAACCAACCCAACTCCACCACTGTGACTATGAGCCAACCCAACTCCACCACTATAACTGTGAGCCAACCCAACTCCACCACTGTGACTGTGAGCCAACTCCACCACTGTGACTGTGGCCCAACCCAACTCCACCACTGTGACTGTGAGCCAACCCAAATCCACCACTGTGACTGTGAGCCAACTCCATCACTTTGACTGTGAGCCAACTCCACCACTGTGACTGTGAGCCAACCCAACTTCATCACTATGACTCTGAGCCGACTCCACCACCGTGACTGTGAGCCAACCCAACTCCACCACCGTGACTGTGACCCAACCCAACTCCACTACTGTCACTGTGAGCCAACTCCACTACTGTAACTGTGAGCCAAGTCCACCACTGTGACTGTGAGCCAACTCCATCACTGTGACTGTGAGCCAACCCAACTTCATCACTATGACTGTGAGCCAACTCCACTACTGTAACTGTGATCCAACTCCACCACTGTGACTATGAGCCAACTCCACCACTGTTACTGTGAGCCAACTCCACCACTGTGACTGTGATCCAACCCAAATCCACCACTGTGACTGTGAGCCAACCCAACTCCACCACTGTGACTGTGAGCCAACACAACTCCACCACTGTGACTGTGAGCCAACCCAACTCCACCACTGTGACTGTGAGCCAACACAACTCCACCACTGTGACTGTGAGCCAACCCAACTCCACCACCGTGACTGTGAGCCAACTCCACCACTGTGACTGTGAGCCAACCCAACTCCATCACTGTGTCTGTGAGCCAACTCCACCACTGTGTCTGTGAGCCAATTCAACTCCACCACTGTGTCTGTGAGCCAACTCCACCACTGTGAGCCAACCCAACTCCACCACTGTGACTGTGAGCCAACTCCACCATTGTGACTGTGAGCCAACTCCACCATTGTGACTGTGAGCCAACCCAACTCCACCACTGTGACTGTGAGCCAACTCCACCACTGTGACTGTGAGCCAACCCAACTCCACCACTGTGACTGTGAGCCAACCCAACTCCACCACTGTGTCTGTTAGCCAACTCCACCACTGTGACTGTGAGCTAACCCAACTCCACCACTGTGACTGTGAGCCAACCCAACTCCACCACCGTGACTGTGAGCCAACCCAACTCCACCATTGTGACTGTGAGCCAACCCAACTCCACCACTGTGACTGTGAGCCAACTACACCACTGTGTCTGTTAGCCAACTCCACCACTGTGTCTGTGAGCCAACTCAACTCCACCACTGTGACTGTGAGCCAACCCAACTCCACCACTGTGACTGTGAGCCAACTCCACCAACATGACTGTGAGCCACCCTCTTCATAGCTGTTCCCTTCTACGTCCTCAAGTCCCGTTTACACTCAAAACCAAAATGTCAAAAATCTCAGAGTAAAAACAGACAACCAAAAACAAAAAGACAGAAGAAGTTCTTTGATGATAGACCCATCTTCCCACTACAATACCGGTCTGTATTTTACTGCTGTGATTCAGCTTGGACATCAACAGTCTGTTTCTCCTGTGAACATTCCCCATGAGTCTTCACAGATCTGCCTGACAGACATTACATTTGCACTTATCACAATCTCCTCTGTAGACTGTATCTCTGTGTGTGTGTGTGTGTGTGTGTGTGTGTGTGTGTGTGTGTGTGTGTGTGTGTGTGTGTGTGTGTGTGTGTGTGTGTGTGTGTGTGTGTGTGTGTGTGTGTGTGTGTGTGTGTGTGTGAGTGTGTGTGTGTGTGCGCACGCGCGCGCGCGTGTGTGTGTGTGTGTGTGTGTGTGTGTGTGTGTGTGTGTGTGTGTGTGTGTGTGCGTGTGTGTGTCTGTGTGTGTGTCTGTGTGTGTGTCTGTGTGTGTGTGGTGTTATCTGAGGCTGCATGGTGCCAGTGCTGGGCCTCTGTATCCCTGACATTTGTTTACCTCTCTGGAGAGCCAAAGGTTAAAGGTTAGGGTTAGAGGTCTGAGGTCTGAGGTTAGATGTGGCCGTGTTGGGTCACAAACTCTACACCAGGAGGGACAGCTGACCCTGGAAAGCCATGGGAGGTGACAAGAGCAGTGTGGGACTGTGTGTGTGTTAGAGAGAGAGAGTTTGTTTATTTGTGTGCAGGTATGTGCGCGTGTGTTTGTGCGTGTCCTTGCGTGCATGTATGTGTTGCAGCAGACCCCCTGGGGCAGTATCTCTGTTGGTGGCACTGTACCGTTATGCTAAGCAGTGTCCTGTGGCTGTGTCAGTGCCCTTGCTACACACTGACCTGTGATAAGCCGAGCAGAGAGGACCAGACACCCTCTCAGTAAAAGCAAGCAAGGCCACTCGGTGGGCAGATGACCCACGCTAAAACATGGGCAGAACCTGAGATGAGGAGGAGGCACTTTGGTTGGTGTTCATCCTAGATAACCAGTCAGAAAGCCTCTCTTCCCCTCCTCATGGTGTTATCTTTCTGTTATTTATTCATGAGTGAAACAAGGTGTGAGGAGTCCTTCCTCCAGTGGCTGACTGAGAGAAGAAGCCTGGGAAAGAAAGCACCAAGCAGGGCCAGTGTCCGGTCAACTGTTTCACAGCAGCCAAACAAGAGTTAATGGTGTGACATTGTATCCAGCGCCTCCCTCCACTCCCTCCCCTCACATAGCCAACCCTAGACTAATACAGGGGGACTCTCATTTACAGTACACCGTATGAGGCCCAGTGCCCTTTATCAAATGATACAAGTTACTGTGCAAGACAGTGCTATTACATTTCACACATTTTAAATTAATTAACTTTTTTTTTCATGTGGCCTATTTTATACATTGTAGTTTTAGATATCTGCCATACAATCTGCTTAATATCTGGGAGAGTGGTCAGAGAAATCCAATTAGATGCAATTGAAAGCTAAGCAACGTGATTGAAGAGTTGGAGGAGGAGGATGAGGTTGTGGAGGAGGTTCCGGAGGAGGAGGAGGGGGAGGGACAATGTATGGACACTAATCCCCCTGCTCTAAGTTCACAGGTGGCCGGCCAAACAAACCACAACAAAGACTAGGAGCCAGATAACCTGCTATCAGAGATACAGCCTCGCTCTGACCTGAGATGACACCTGACCCCTGGCAGTCTGCCTGTCAGGAGCACAGAGAGGCCAGCTGGACTGGAATGGACTCTACCTGACCTCCAGAAGGACACACAGCCTGGGACTACCAAGGGCCACTCCAACATGAGAGCATGAATAAATGAATGAATCCACAAATTAATCCATGAATTCAGCTTTGTGATAGGATAACAACAGCAACAATTACAAGCAAACAAAGATAAGGACACAAAAAAAACAGTGTGAGCTCGTTAAGTCCCTTTGTGGCCCTTCAGACTTTGTCTGTCACCTATGCACTTGGCCCCTAGCTGTCCTATCCCATCTTCCCTCCTCCACCCTCATTTACCTGCACGTAGGGTCAGGAATATCATCCCTCAGTTGAGGAGAGAATTCTGGGTGAATGCACGTTTCTATTAATCTGGATGGGTGGATAAGAGTTGAATGTTAAGTGGCCAACCAGCTGCTAGCTCGGCGTGTCTCCGCTAATCCCTCCCTCTTGTGCCTGTGGTTAAACGGCCTTGATCTGTGGGCGAGAAGGCCAGGTCACTCAGCAGACAGAGCAGGATCACTGTCTGCCCTCCCAAGACCTTTCACTGTGACACTCGGACTGGGGTCGTGAACCCTGCACAGGGGCCAAAAGCCACTCGGGAGATCTCGGCACAAATTATTTACAGGTTTTTTAAGAATGCATTGCTCTTACACACACACAGGATCACGCCGGGCTCTCACTTAATCACCCCTTGTTTAGTCAGCAATAAGACTGTGTCAGGGCCTTGGTCAGAGGTAAGACTGTGTGTCAGGGCCTTGGTCAGTGGTAAGACTGTGTCAGGGCCTTGGTCAGCGGTAAGACTGTGTTTCAGGGCTGTGGTCAGCGGTAAGATTGTGTGTCAGGGCCTAGGTCAGCGGTAAGACTGTGTTTCAGGGCTGTGGTCAGCGGTAAGATTGTGTTTCAGGGCCTAGGTCAGCGGTAAGACTGTGTTTCAGGGCTGTGGTCAGTGGTAAGATTGTGTGTCAGGGCCTAGGTCAGCGGTAAGACTGTGTTTCAGGGCTGTGGTCAGCGGTAAGATTGTGTGTCAGGGCCTAGGTCAGCGGTAAGACTGTGTTTCAGGGCTGTGGTCAGCGGTAAGATTGTGTGTCAGGGCCTAGGTCAGCGGTAAGACTGTGTTTCAGGGCTGTGGTCAGCGGTAAGATTGTGTGTCAGGGCCTAGGTCAGCGGTAAGACTGTGTTTCAGGGCTGTGGTCAGTGGTAAGATTGTGTGTCAGGGCCTAGGTCAGCGGTAAGACTGTGTTTCAGGGCTGTGGTCAGTGGTAAGATTGTGCGTCAGGGCCTTGGACAGTGGAAGAGTATTTGTCAGGGCCATGGCCTCCGTATTGATCGCTGCATTGAACATGTGGAGTCCCTCAGCAGAGCAGAGGGGGTCCTCACGTAATGCTGCATGGAGAAGGAGCATCATCAGCATCACAGCTGATACTGTGAAAGAGAGGGGATGGTGGATTGGAAGGTAGGTGAATGGACGGATGAAAGTGGATGGATAGAGAGGAAAGTTTTTCCTAGCTACTCTGCCTCTTCATTGCTTGCTCTTTGGGGGTTTTAGGCTTGGTATCTATAAAGCACTTGGTGACAACTGCTGAGGTAAAAAATTGCTTTATAAAATAAATTTAATTGGTTGACTGAGACAGAAGCACTGATACAACACACACATCCCTCTATCAAACGTTAAAAACTACAGAACAAGGTTCTTTAATTGTAGGTATAAATATGTCCAAAGGTGACTATGAGAACATGGCTATTATGAAGCATTACTGTAGTACTTGTGTTCTGTCTTCATCTGGACATAGACAATGTCATTTCTTCACATGTTTTAATGGATTCATTATCATGGTCATATGTGTCCATCACTGTCATCCTTTAACTAAGGTTATCTCTCCTAACCCCAATTCCACGACTAAGTCAATTATTCCATTTATCTTTCAAGTTATTTGGAGCAAATAATGGCGATGGAAAAAAAGGAAGAAATTGGCCCATTTTCCATTATACTTAAATGGTGCATTTAAAGGTGGTGAACTTATGACCGAAAACTCCTCCATCTGTACCTTCTCCCAGAAACACAGATAAATGGATGAACGAAGATACAATTATGAAGGTATGGAGGTGAACTGGAGGTGAAAGAAATGTGTGTGAGGGAGGGGGGAGCTTATAAGTGCTGATCACCTGATGCTCTGTGTAGGCAAGTGAACGTGACTTTCTCTAACACCCACAGTATACAACTCCATCCCAAAAGCAGGAAGAGGGGGTATCATCATTATAGCAGCAAGGCTACGCCGATCAAAAAAAATCAAATCAAAGTTTATTTGTCACGTGCGCCGAATACAACAGTGAAATGCTTACTTACAGGCTCTAACCAATAGTGCGAAAAAAAAGTATATGTATGTGTGTGTGTGTGTGTGTGTCGGTAAGTAAAGAAATAAAACAACAGTAAAAAGACATTTGAAATAATTGAAGCAAGGCTATATACAGACACCTGTTAGTCAGGCCAATTGAGGTACTATGTACATGTAGGTATCGTTAAAGTGACTATGCATATATGATGAACAGAGAGTAGCAGAAGCGTAAAAGAGTGTTGGGGGGGGGGGCACACAATGGGGGGGGCACACAAATAGTCTGCGTAACCATTTGGTCACCTGTTCAGGAGTCTTATGGCTTCGGGGTAAAAACTGTTGAGAAGCCTTTTTGTCCTAGACTTGGCACTCCGGTACCGCTTGCCATGCGGAATTAGAGAGACCAGTCTATGACTGGGGTGGCTGGGGTCTTTGAAAATTTTCAGGGCCTTCCCCTGACACCGCCTGGTGTAGAGGTCCTGGATGGCAGGAAGCTTTGCCCCAGTGATGTACTGGGTCATACGCACTACCCTCTGAAGTGCCTTGCGGTCGAAGGCCGAGCAATTGCCGTACCAGGCAGTGATGCAACCGGTCAGGATGCTCTCAATGTTGCAGCTGTAGAACCTTTTGAGGATCTCAGGACCCATGCCAAATCTTTTTAGTTTCCTGAGGGGGAATAGGCTTTGTCGTGCCCTCTTCACGACTGAAGAGGGCATGACAAGGAATTTGAAGCTCTCAACCTGATGTAGACACCAAGGAATTTGAAGCTCTCAACCTGCTCCACTACAGCCCCGTCGATGAGAATGGGGATGTGCTCGGTGCTCCTTTTCCTGTAGTCCACAATCATCTCCTTAGCCTTGGTTACGTTGAGGGAGAGGTTGTTATTCTGGTCTCTGACCTCCTTCCTATAGGCTGTCTCGTCGTTGTCAGTGATCAGGCCTACCACTGTTGCGTCGTCAGCAAACTTAATGATGGTGTTGGAGTCGTGCCTGGCCTTGCAGTCGTGGGTGAACCGGGAGTACAGGAGAGGACTGAGCACACACCCCTGGGGAGCTCCAGTGTTGAGGATCAGCGTGGCAGATGTGTTGCTACCTACCCTCACCACCTGGGGGCGGCCTGTCAGGAAGTCCAGGATCCAGTTGCAGAGGGAGGTGTTTAGTCCCAGGATCCTTAGCTTGGTGATGAGCTTTGAGGTTACTATAGTGTTGATCGCTTAGCTGTAATCAATGAACAGCATTCTCACATAGGTGTTCCTTTTGTCCAGGTGGGAAAGGGCAGTGTGGAGTGCAATAGAGATTGCATCATCTGTGGATCTGTTTGGATGGTATGCAAATTAGAGTGGGTCTTGGGTTTCTGGGATAATGTTGTTGATGTGAGCCATTGCCAGCCTTTCAAAGCACTTCATGGCTACGGGCAGGAGTGCCACGGGTCTGTAGTCATTTAGGCAGGTTGCCTTTGTGTTCTTGGGCACATGGACTATGGTGGTTTTCTTGAAGCATGTTGGCATTACAGACTCAATCAGGGACATGTTGAAATTGTCAGTGAAGACACCTGCCAGTTGGTCAGCACATGGCCTGAGCACACGTCCTGGTAATTCGTCTGGCCCCGCAGCCTTGTGTATGTTGACCTGTTTAAAGGTCTTACTCACGTTGGCTACGGAGAGCATGATCACACAGTCATCCGGAACAGCTGATGCTGTCAACAGCTGATGCCTCAGTGTTGCTTGCCTCGAAGCGAGCATAGAAGTGATTTCGCTCGTCTGGTAGGCTTGTGTCAATGGGCAGCTTGCGCCTGTGCTTCCCTTTGCAGTCTGTAATAGTTTGCAAGCCCTGCCACATCCAACGAGTGTCGGAGCCGGTGTAGTACGATTCAATCTTAGCCCTGTATTGATGCTTTGCCTGTTTGATGGTTTGTCGCAGGGACAGCCCTTTTAACCCAACTAGCTCTCACAGTCTCATGTCAGAATTAGATGTTTATCCATGTTTCATACATATTTAGAAGTTGTTGCAAAAGTCAAATGACAAAGTGTTTCAGGGTAAATGTAGGCATTAACTCTGAATGTTTAAGGTTAGGGTAAAATTTAGGCAATGGAATGGTCAAGGCAAGGGTAAAGGTTTGGGATCTGATTACAACAAAAATCTAAATAACAACTTTTTATCGCTGGATTCAAACTTGCAACCTTTGGAATCAGAGGTAGATGCTTACGCCCATATACCATCCCCGCCCACAATGCCAACTGAAACCTAAATGAAGGTAACAGTGCTCACTGTTGCCCCTTGTGGCCGCTTTCATCCAGACATGGATGAACGTTGAATACTGACTTGTATCATGGGTAACCTGGCTGTTCAACGACAACATCTCCCCCTTTTGTGTGTGCTAGAATGTGTTGAGGAATGTGTCACGAGAGAGACAGAGAAAGAGAGAGAGAGAGAGAAAGAGAGACAGAGAGAGGAGGGAGAAAGAAAGAGAGAGGAGTTCCTTCTCTTTCTATATAGTATATTTTAATTAATCAGATTATTAATATTATTAAGAGTAAAAACCCTCGGCAGCCTACCTAATGCTTTCGAGTGGCAGCATCTTACGGGTCCATGCATCCCGTAAGCACGTTAGGCTGATCAGCGTCCCGGGAGGCTGATAAGCAGATTAGGTCTGATTAAAGTTGTATCAGTAGAATTTGAGCAGGAGACCTGCCAGGTCAGCCGACTCCGTGGTGAACCACCACCCCTCTGCCTCAACCCCTGCTCCTGTTTATCTGTCACCCTGGCACCAAGCCTGATGCCATCAGTCACAAGAATTTCATCAGATACTTATCCCACGTACTGTTTGATTTGATTGTACACACACGCACGCACACACACAGCGAGTTTTTGCTATGACCTCAGGGACTGTGCAGCTAAACTGTTTGGTTTCTGAGTCACCCATGAAAGACAGAATAAGCTTTATGCTGGCTCTGTTTATCTTTTAGGGAGGTGCGGTTGCCCCAGGGTCAGCTAAGGTTTACTGCACCATCCTGGATATACATTAGGAGACCCTCTCTATACAGACACCACTCACACGCTCTCTTCAGCACCTTCAGTTCCTCTCAGGTTTAACCAGGAATCAATGAGGAGAGAGAGAAAAATAGAGAGAGAGAGAGAGAGAGAGAGAGGGAGAGAGAGAGAGGGAGAGAGAGAGAGAGAGCGGGAGAGAGAGAGAGAGAGGGAGAGAGGGAGAGAGAGAGAGGGAGAGATAGAGGGAGAGAGAGGGAGAGGGTCAAGGGGTGAGAGGCGAGGGGCGAGAGGGGGAGGAGTACTGCCCTGAACGAAGCAATAAACAAATTAGTGAGTGTTGTGTTGTGCCTTGCTCCCTCATTGAGTGTGTTGAACTGGAGGCGCAGCAGAAGGGTTCCCAGTGCCCTTAGCCGGCCCGAGGCTATAAATTACTGCCTCGGCTGTTAAAGTCCCATTAGCAGGCCTGAGTGAGAGGCCAGTGAGCCAGAGATGACTATTACTACAGTACACAGGGCCGAATTAAAGCAGGGAGACCTCCCTCCACTCAACCACTACACCCACAACACCAGCAGGCACAACTGAACTGGAAGAGAGGGCCATTTTAGTGTGACATAACCTTAAGGATAAATTCAAGGAATTAACTCAATACTCCGAAAATCATTTAGTTCTGTGAGGACGGTTTCTATCAAAACAGATTAACTGGAGTTTACATGTTGAACTGGACAACACATGTTGATGTGAACTATACATGTTGAACTGGACTATACATGTTGATGTGAACTATACATGTTGACCTCGACTGTAGATGTTGATGTGAACTATACATGTTGAACTGGACTATACATGTTGAACTGGACTATACATCTTGAACTGGACTATACATGTTGAACTGGACTATACATGTTGACCTGGACTATACATGTTGAACTGGACTATACATGTTAAACCGGACTGTACATGTTGACCTAGACTATACATGTTTTTTTTTTTGTTTGTTTTTTTTACCTTTATTTAACCAGGCAAGTCAGTTAAGAACAAATTCTTATTTTCAATGACGGCCTGGGAACAGTGGGTTAACTGCCTGTTCAGGGGCAGAACGACAGATTTGTACCTTGTCAGCTCGGGGGTTTGAACTCGCAACCTTCCGGTTACTAGTCCAACGCTCTAACCAATAGGCTACCCTGCCGCCCCAGTTGAACCGGACTGTCCATGTTGACCTGGACTATACATGTTGAACTGGACTATGCATGTTGAAGTAGGACTATACATGTTGAACCGGACTGTACATGTTGAACTGGACTATACATGCTGAACTGGACTATACATGTTGAAGTGGACTATACATGTTGAAGTGGACTATACATGTTGAACTGGACTATACATGTTGAAGTGGACTATACATGTTGAAGTGGACTATACATGCTGAACCGGACTGTACATGTTGAACCGGACTATACATGTTGAACTGGACTATACATGTTGAAGTGGACTATACATGTTGAACTGGACTATACATGTTGAACTGGACTGTACATGTTGAACCGGACTATACATGTTGAACTGGACTATACATGTTGAAGTGGACTATACATGTTGAACTGGACTATACATGTTGAAGTGGACTATACATGTTGAAGTGGACTATACATGCTGAACCGGACTGTACATAATGAACTGGACAATACATGTTGAAGTGGACTATACATGCTGAACTGGACTATACATGTTGAACTGGACTGTACATGTTGAACCGGACTATACATGTTGAACTGGACTATACATGTTGAAGTGGACTATACATGCTGAACCGGACTGTACATGTTGAAGTTGACTATACATGTTGAACTGGACTATACATGTTGAACTGGACTATACATGTTGAACTGAACTATAACTGTTGAACCGGACTATACATGTTGAACCGGACTATACATGTTGAAGTCACGGGAGTCGTAAGAAGTATACCAAAGTGCATATTCCTTTATTATGGAATGAATGTCGCCAACAAAAAAAAATAAATGACCGTGAAGTTTAACTGGGTTATCATGCCACTAACAAAGTTAACTACCCACAAAACAACAGGGAAAGAAGCCTGCCTAAGTATGATTCCCAATCAGAGACAACGATAGACAGCTGTCCCTGATTGAGAACCATACCCGGCCAAAGCAAAGAAATACATAAACATAGAAAATAGAACATAGAATGCCCACCCGAATCACACCCTGATCAACCAAAAATAGAGACATAAAAAGGCTCTCTCAGGTCAGGGCGTGACAGTTGAAGTGAACTATACATGTTGAACTGGACTATACATGTTGAAGTGAACTATACATTTTGAAGTGAACTATACATGTTGAACTGGACTATACACGCTGAACTGGACTATACATGTTGAACTGGACTATACATGTTGAGCTGGACTATACATGTTGAACTGGACTGTATTTGTTGAACTGGACTATACATGTTGAAGTGAACTAAACATGTTGAACTGGACTATACATGTTGAACTGGACTGTATTTGTTGAACTGGACTATACATGTTGAGCTGGACTATACATGATGAAGTGGACTAGACATGTTGAACTGGACTATACACGCTGAATTGGACTATACATGTTGAACTTGACTATACATGTTGAGCTGGACTATACATGTTGAACTGGACTGTATTTGTTGAACTGGACTATACATGTTGAACTGGACTATACATGTTGAACTGGACTGTATTTGTTGAACTGGACTATGCATGTTGATGTGAACTATACATGTTGAACTGGACTATACATGATGAAGTGGACTATACATGTTGAACTGGACTATACATGTTGAAGTGAACTAAACATGTTGAACTGGACTATACATGTTGAAGTGAACTAAACATGTTGAACTGGACTATACATGTTGAACTGGACTGTATTTGTTGAACTGGACTATACATGTTGAAGTGAACTAAACATGTTGAGCTGGACTATACATGTTGAACTGGACTGTATTTGTTGAACTGGACTATACATGTTGAAGTGAACTAAACATGTTGAGCTGGACTATACATGTTGAACTGGACTGTATTTGTTGAACTGGACTATACATGTTGAAGTGAACTAAACATGTTGAACTGGACTATACATGTTGAGCTGGACTGTATTTGTTGAACTGGACTATACATGTTGAGCTGGACTATACATGATGAAGTGGACTATACATGTTGAACTGGACTATACATGCTGAACTGGACTATACATGTTGAACTTGACTATACATGTTGAGCTGGACTATACATGTTGAACTGGACTGTATTTGTTGAACTGGACTATGCATGTTGATGTGAACTATACATGTTGAACTGGACTATACATGTTGAACTGGACAACACATGTTGATGTGAACTATACATGTTGAACTGGACTATACATGTTGATGTGAACTATACATGTTGAACTGGACTGTATTTGTTGAACCGGACTATACATGTTGAGCTGGACTATACATGTTGAACTGGACTGTATTTGTTGAACTGGACTATACATTTTGAGCTGGACTATACATGTTGAACTGGACTGTATTTGTTGAACTGGACTATACATGTTGAACTGGACTATACATGTTGAACTGGACTGTATTTGTTGAACTGGACTATACATGTTGAACTGTTGAACTGACTATACTCAATGAACCTGCTTCAGGCTGATATCTCACCTGCTGATGTATTTATTGTCTTTTGATTCAGGTCAGCTACCTGCTAGCTGTCCTTAGTCTAAGTTTTGTGGTGAAGCTAGAGGCTTGTTGTCCTTAGTCTAAGTGTTTTGGTGAAGCTAGAGGCTAGCTGACCTTAGTCTAAGTGGTGTGATGAAGCTAGAGGCTAGTTGTCTTTACTCTAAGTGGTGTGGGGAAGCTAGAGGGTCAAAGAAAGTGTTGCTGATGGACTACGATGTTTGCTTGTATGGACACAGACCGACATGGCAGTTTGAACCAGTGACATGTGTTAGAGTTGGTGGAGGCTGGGCTAGGGTTAGTCAGAGAAGGGGATAACAGAAGCGTTTCTAAGAAGCTCACATTCACTGAGGGATCATGGTTCTCCAGGCCCATAAATCTTGCCTTCGACCAAGGTTATTAGCAGAGGCCTTAAGACAAAGCAGCACACAGTTATCACATGATTTATCTCTCCTTCTGTCTGTCTATTTCGTTATCTCTTTATCATTCTCTCTTACATCTCTCTCTCTCTCTCTCTCTCACACACACAACAACTTAAAAGAGGGAGAGAGAGCACAATTGTTTTTTTGGGGGTGGGTGTTTGATGGTGGGAGCGTGCGTAACCTCATCCTCATCAGCTGGCATGTGCCGTTGGCTCATGTTGGAAATTGTGTTTATGTTTGGGAGAGTGGGTGGGGGTGGGAAGATGGAGACAGAAGAGAGGACAGAGGAATGTCAGGGGGTAATCTGTAGGTCATGTATTCTAAGCATCAATTAGATGTGGATCAGAGTGATTTTCCTCTGTCACCTTCACTAACACCCCTCCAAACACACACACAGATGCATGCATTTATTTTATTATTTAACCAGTGGAAACTCATTGAGACCTGGGTTTCATTTTCAAGGGTGCCCTGGGAACAATAAACCAAGTCAGTCTCAAAACAACACTATCAATTTCCCATTTCAACAAATCAAATTCAAAAGTGACATCAAATTTAACATCAATCAAACATCAATCAAAACAAGTGCAGTTCTCCTTCACCACATTCCCCATCAAAGTCCTGAACTGATCCTTCGAGACCAGAGAGTCAAGCCTCAAAGTGGACTACAGGTCATTCCATTCGCTAGGGGCACAATAACTAAAGGTATTGTTCCTGGACTCTGTGGAGACCCGAGGAACTTCTAGAACCAGCCAGTCTTGAGAGCGAGTCTGGTGGTGGGTGGATTTCCAATTAAGAAGTGAGGTAGTTGTGTGTGTGTGTGTGGGGGGGGTTCCACACAAAGAGGTCAAAAAATGGTCAGTTGCTCTTCCTTCAGCAGTGGGTGAATGCAAAGGCCCTTTATTTCTGTGATTTATGTAATTAGCACAGGACAGGTTCAGAGGAACCCAAGAACAAAAAAGTACAAAACATAGCACCACTTTTCCTCTTTTCTCAGTCTCGCCGTCCACACACACACACACACACACACACACACACACACACACACACACACACACACACACACACACACACACACACACACACGTGCACGCACGCACACCCACACACACACACACACACACACACACACACACACACACACACACACACACACGTGCACGCACACCCACACGCACACGCACACCCCCACACACACGCACACGCACACACACACACGCACACACACACACGCACACACACGCACACCCCCACACACACGCACACACACGCACGCACGCACACACACACACGCACACGCACACACACGCACACACGCACACACACGCACACACACGCACACGCACACACGCACGCACACACACACACACACACGCACACACACGCACACACGCACACACACGCATACACACACGCACACAGCAACACAATCCTCTTCGGAATATAAATTCTGATTGTCCAGCAGCCCTCCAATCTTCCCTATGGCTCCAGCCAACATTAAGTCATTTAGCTTAGCAACGGCGGGAAAAAAACACACAAAGATTCCTTCTCACACTCGACCCCGCGTCTCTTGTGCTCCTTTAGAAGGAAGCAGAAATGCCATTTTATTCACTGTTAAGGCAAAACGCTCATTGGTAATGTATTATTTTAATGACAGGCGTTAAATCAGCAGCCTCGTCAAGGCATTGTGGAAGCACATTTACATCCTTAACTTCTCACCATTTGGCTCCAATGAACCATGGTAGGTTTAACAGCAACTGGGCAGTGGTGGAAAAAGTACCCAATTGTCATATTTGAGTAAAAGTAAAGATAACTTAATAAACACTGACTAAATTAAAAGTGAAAGTCACCCAGGAGAATACTACTTGAGTAAAAGTCTGACAGTACTCGGTTTTAAATATACTTAAGAATCAAAAGTAAAAGTAGAAATTATAAAGCGTATGTATTTAGTGAGTCTTGCAGATCAGAGGCACTAGGGATGACCAGGGATGTTCTCTTGATAAGTGTGTGAATTGGATAATTTTTCTAACCTGCTAAGCATTCAAAATGTAACAACTACATTTGGGTGTCAGGGAAAACGTAGTGGAGTAAAAGTAGTCAGAAATAGAAATAGTTATTTTATTTTTTTATTTAGCAAAGCAGAGATACCACAAAAACTATTTAGGTAATACTTTAAAGTATTTTTACTTGAGTACTTTCCGCCACTGCAAATGGGAAAATGTTTTCAACATTGGATAATACTTTGCTTTAGCGATGCTAGTTTAGATGTAATGCTTTTAGCTATATGATAGATAGCACTCCATTGGTGAAGCACAGCATTCTTTTTACTAGACAGCAAAGATACTGTTGAGTAAATAGATGTTCTGATCGGACGGACACCTTTTTGGTGCATCAAAGTGAGTATGTAGTCCAAAAAGCTCAACTAAAGTTGTAAAATGGCAAACCGAAGGCTTTGAAAAAATTAGCTTCAACTCTCATTAAATGTTAAGCAATAGCTTTGCTTGCCATAGAATCCACAGCCTTATAATTACATCTGACAATTCAAGAACTTTACATACGTAGCTAACTTTACGCACATGCCAATATTTAAGTTACATTCTTATTTTAGAATAGAACACAGCACAATAAAAAATATATACATTTAGGTTTGTGGGCACATACACACACCCATACACTTGTGTAAGGTATCCTTTCCGTCAGTGGTGATCCGCCTTAGCAAGCACACAGGCAGGAGCTGAGTTCCCCACTCATATAGAGCAGAGAAGAGAGAAGAGAAGAGGAGAGGTATGACCCACTAACATCCACAGGCCACAGCCAGTCCAGATAGCATCTCCAAGCCTGCTGTGGACAGCCTCTCCTTATTACCTAGGATCTAATGGAGTCTGATCTCCCACTCCCTCTCCCTCCGGCTAGGCACAGGAGCACCTGTCAATCAGGCCATGCAGCTAATGCCATCCATATGAGGCTAACAAGCAAGTAATTTTGCAAATCTCAAACTCCACCTTTTATTTACCCTCCTCATAGGGGACAAATTTCCTTATTGACATGTGTCACATGGGCTTCACGTGGGCTTCATGAGGAAGGACGTTTTTTACGTGTTTGAGCAGAAGGGAGATGTGTATTGTGATGACTGTAGGAGAGAGGTAGGAGAGCTGAGCGGCCATTGCCGTGGATATGGTATTATGGAATGGCCCCTAAAGGCCTGGCCCTTGTTGTGAACTAATTCAATGTAATGTGGTGCCCTTGATCCTGGGGGGTGAAGGAACACCCTTGATCCTGGGGGGTGAAGGAACACCCTTGATCCTGGGGGGTGAAGGAACACCCTTAATCCTGGGGGGTGAAGGAACACCCTTAATCCTGGGGGGTGAAGGAACACCCTTAATCCTGGGGGGTGAAAGAACACCCTTAATCCTGGGCGGTGAAGGAACATCAGCAGATGAAATGAAGCCAGAGTAATTAAAACTAACTGGCGAAACGATATCGTGACACAACAAATGTAATAAATCATGTCTGGGCAGGCCGTCAAAGGGGTCTAATGTTTCCAGGGATCCAGCATCGGGAGCGGAGGTGACACCGAATGTGTTGTCAAGCGTAAATCCCAATGCAGAAGGGCAGGTGAAATGGGTGTCCGTATATCAAAGGCCTCAGTGAATCTTGGTGCCATTTGATCTCTGCTCAGGAAATTCAAAATTCCAGGCAGATCAGGGGTGAAACTGAGAAGCCCTTAAGCCCGGCTTGTGCAAGTGATTAGGGGCAGCTGTTTCGATTCACATTTCGGAGGACTTGAACTCTGCAACCTGACACATTTTTATATGGCTGGGGCCGGGACAGACGGGCCAGGGGAAAGGGCGATGGTCATGGCAATGGTGGTGGTAGTCTAGCGTAGAGAAAAGGGAGGTTGTCAATAATGAGTGTGATGGAGGGGTGCAGAGGAAACATAAAGGAATATCAAATCAAATCAAACGTTATTTGTCACATGTGCCGAATAGAGCAGGTATACCTTACCGTGAATAACTTAATTACAAGCCCCTAATCAACAATGCAATTCAAGAAATAGAGTTAAGAAAACATTTACTAAGTAATCTAAAGTAAAACATTTAATAAAAAGTAACACAATAAAATTACATAACATTAACAAGGCCATATACAGAGGGTAGCGGTACTGAGTCAATGTCTGGAGATGCAGGTAAGTTCAGGTAATTTGTACATGTAGGTAAGGGTAAAGTGACTATGCATTGATAATAAACAGCGAGTAGCAGCAGTGTAAAAACAAAGGTTGGGGGGGGCGGGGGTAAATGTAAATAGTCAAGGTGGCCATTTGATTAATTGTTCAGCAGCAGTCTTATGGCTTGAGGGTAGAAGCTGTTAAGGATCCTTTTGGACCTAGACTTGGCGCTCTGGTACAGCTTGCCGTGTGATAGCAGAGAGAACAGTCTATGACTTGGGTTACTGGAGTATTTTACAGTTTTTTGGGCCTCCCTCTGACACCGCCTAGTATAGAGGTCCTGGATGGCAGGAAGCTTGGCCCCTGTTGATCCGTACGCACTACCCTCTGTAGTGTCTTATTGTCCGAAGCCGAGCAGTTGCCATACCAGGCAGTGATGCAACCAGTCGATGGTGCAGCTGTAGAATTTTTTGAGGATCTGGGGACCCATGTCATATCTTTTCAGTCTCCTGAGTGGGAACAAGTGTTGCCGTGCCCTCTTCACGACTGTCTTGGTGTATCTGGACCATGATAGTTTGTTGGTGATGTGGACACCAAGGAACTTGAAACTCTCGAACCTCTCCACAACAGCAATGTCAATGTTAATGGGGGCCTGATCGGCCCTCCTTTTCCTGTAGTCCACGATTAGCTCCTTTGTCCACGATGCTCACATTGAGGGAAAGGTTGTTGTCCTGGCACCACACTGCCAGGTCTCTGACCTCCTCCCTACAGGCTGTCCCATCGTTGACGGTGATCAGGCCTCCCCAATGTTGTGTCATCAGCAAACTTAATGATGGTGTTGGAGTCGTGACTAGCCACGCAGTCATGGGTGAGCAGGGAGTACAGGAGGGGGCTAAGCACACACCCCTGAAGGGCCCTAGTGTTGAGGATCAGCGAGGCAGATGTGTTGTTGCCTACCCTTACTGTCTGGGGCCGGTCCGTCAGGAAGTCCAGGATCCAGTTGCAGGGGGAGGTGTTTGGTCCTAGGGTCCTTAGCTTAGTGATGAGTTTTATGGGCGCTATGGTGTTGAACGCTGAGCTGTATTCAATTAACAGCATTCTCACATAGGTGTTCCTTTTGTCCAGGTGGGAAAGGGCAGTGTGGAGTGCAATTGAGATTGTGGATCTGTTGGGGCAGTATGCAAATTGGAGTGGGTCTAGGGTTTCCGGGATGATGGTATTGATGTGAGCCAAGCCCAGCCATTCAAAGCACTTCATGGCTACCGACGTGAGTGTTACTGGGCAGTAGTCATTTAGGCAGGTTACCTTCATATTCTTGGAGACAGGGACTATGGACTTGAAACATGTGGGTATTACAGACTCGGTCAGGGAGAGGTTGAAAATGTCATTGAAGACATTTACCAGTTACTCAGCACATGCTCTGAGTGCACACCCTGGTAATCCGTCTGGCCCCTGCCTTGTGAACGTTGACCTGTCTAAAGGTTTTACTCAGGTTGGCTACGGAGAGTGTGAACACACAGTCGTGTGAGCGAGTGCTCTCGTGCATATTTCAGCGTTACTTGCTTCGAAGCGAGCATCGAAGGCATTTAGCTCGTCTGTTAGGCTCGCGTCACTGGGCATCTCGCGGCTGACTTTCCCTTTGTAGTTTGTAGGAGTTTGCAAGCCCTGCCACATCTAACAAGCATCAGAGCCAGAGTAGTAGGATTCAATCTTAGTCCTGTATTGACACTTTGCCTGTTGATGGTTTGTCTGAGGGCATAGCGGGATTTCTTATAACCACCTGGAATAGTTTCCCGCTCCTTGAAATTGGCAGATCTAGCCTTCTGCTTGGTGCGGATGTTGCCTGTAATCCATTGCTTCTGGTTGGGATGTGTACGTACAGCCACTGTGGGGACGAAGTCGTCAATGCACTTATTTATGAAGCCAGTGACTGAGGTGGTATACTCCTCAATGCAATTGGATGAATCACGGAACATATTCCAGTCTGTGTTAGCAACAGTCATCGCGTCATCTGACCACTTCCGTATTAAATGAGTCACTGGTACTTCCTGCTTTAGTTTTGGCTTGTAAGCAGGAATCAGGAGGATATAATACTGGTCAGATTTGCTAAATGGAGGCCAGGGAGAGCTTTGAATGCGTCTCTTTATGTGGAGGAAAGGTGGAGTTTTTTTCCCTCTGGTTGCACATGTGACAAGCTGGTAGAAATTAGGTAAAATGGATTCATGTTTGCCTGCATTAAAGTCCCCGGCCACTAGGAGCGCCGCTTCTGGATGAGCATTTTCTTGTTTGCTTTTTGGCCTTATATAGCTCATTGCGTGCAGCCTTAGTGCCAGCATCATTTTGTGGTGGTAAATAGATGGCTATGAATAATACAGATGAGAACTCTCTTTGTGGATAGTGTGGTCTACAGCTTTTTATGAGGCACGTGAGAAATACCTCGAGACTTCTTTAATATTAGACATCGCGCACCAGCAGTGATTGACAAATAGACACACCCCTGCATCTCTTCTTACCAGACCCAGCTGATCTGTCTTGCCGATGCATGGAAAACCCAGCCAGCTCTACATTATCCGTGTCGTCGTTCAGCCACTACTCTGTGAAATGTAAAATATTACAGTTTTTAGTATCCTGTTGGTAGGATAGTCTTGACTGTAGATCATTCCGTTTGTTTTCCAGTGATGTTGCACATTGGCCAATAGAACCGATGGTAATGGTGATTTACTCACTCACCTATGAATCCAAATAAGGCATCCAAACCTTCTCCCTCGGTATCTCCACATTTTCTTCACGCTAATGACGGGGATTTGGGCCTGAAAGCAGTACATCTTTAGAGTTGAAACCAATTAAAGTAAAAAATCTTTGTCCAGTTCGAGGTGAGTAATCGTTGTTCTGATATCCAGAAGCTCACAGACATTATGTACAAAATTAGTTACAAACATTGCGAAAAAACAAACAAAATAGCACAGTTGGTTAGGAGCCCGAAAAATGGCAGCCATCCCCTTCGGCGCCATTATTAATATGGTGCCGGAGGAGATGGCTATATTATTTTCTATGGAAGTCATCTTCCCCAAAAACATTTTGTACAAGAGCATCAGTGTGTTCAAGACACATACTGGATATCACTTTCCATTACAATTCTTTGAAAAACATTAACACATAACCCGATGCCATCTGTCCAGACCAAGAGGTGGATCTCACAGTCTACTGCTAACTATTTCATGCTACGGATGGCTATGAGTGCCAATGAGAGCAGCCGGCCTGGAGGGATGTCATTTGTAACGTGAAAGATCTGTGACGGCAAACTAAGGTCAAAGCTCTACTTTTTCTAAACACCTCTCAATTAGCAGGCCTCCTTGTGAAGGAGATGACAGGAGTGGTCAGTTGGGGACATGTAGTCATACTTTGTGTGGCAGGGACGTTAGAGAGATAAATGGGGCAGAGGAGGAAACCAGTGTAGAGAAAATATAGGCCCAGGCATATATCAACGATTAGTCCCAAACGTGAGCTGACAGCTAGATGCCTGACCTTGCCTGAACAACCCCACGCTTCATCAACATCATTTCCATGCCAAGTCATTTAGACACAATTCTTTTTCCGGCTAGGCTCGGGGACCTCAACCTCCAAAAGACCTCCACAATATCGTGGCACAGCCAAGTTTTAGAGTAAGGGCTTAAGATGAGGTAGCAGTTAACCACATTACAGGAAATCTTCACACCATCAATGGTCCTTAGGGACGGGATGGCAGAGTCCTATTACAAAGGTTGCGTTCCAAATGGCACCATATTCCCTACATTGTGCACTTCTTTTCACCAGAGCCTATAAATCTCTGGTCAAAAGTAGTGCACTAAAGAGGGAATATGGTTGAATGCTTAGAGGAGTTAACAAAGAGACTGGGTTTTGCCCTCAGCTTAATTAGTGGATAGATGGGGCCTCTCGGGAGGCGCAGTGGTCTAAGGCTGTGCCCCCAGAGACTGCAGAGCCCAGGCTCTGTCGCAGCCGGCTCAAACCGGAAGGCCCATGGGGCGGAGCACAATCGGCCTAGCGTCTTCCGGGTTAGGGAGGGTTTGGCCGGCAGGGATATCCTTGTCTCATCGCACACTAGCGACTCCTGTGGCGGGCTAGGCGCACGCTGACCAGGTCGCTACGTGTACGGTGTTTCCTCCAACATATTGGTGCGGCTGGCTTCCGGATCGGATGCACGCTGTGTTAAGAAGCAGTGCGGCTTGTTTGGGATGGGTTTTGGAGGACGCATGGCTCTCGACCTTCGCCTCTCCCGAGTCCGTATGGGAGTTGCAGCGATGAGACAAGACAGACAATTGGATTCCATGGAAAAGGGGGTAAAATTAATTTAATGAGTGGATAGATGTCCTGGTTATTAGACTATGATCTTTCCCCCTGTTTCAGAAGACACAGGGTCATTCTGGTAAGGGGTGAACAGCTGCCGTGTTGATCTAAAGATGTGCAAGGAATAACACACACACACACATACACACACACACACACACACACACACACACACACACACACACACACACACACACACACACACACACACACACACACACACACACACACACACACACACACACACATAACCTTTCCCCTCCAGTATCCAGTAGACCCCCAGTTGAACTCTGTGAATTCTTACCTAAGAGGAGCCAACCCCCCCTCCCCACCCCTCCACCACCAGATGATCCCAAACTAATGATTAACTTATCAGTAAACAACAAAGAGAGATATGACCCTTTGATCAGGTATCTGCTGCAAGTGTTTGTTAGGAGAGAGATTACCTTTTGACCTGGTTTGACCTGCACCAGATACCTGATAAGTGTTTGTTAGGGAGAACTTGCCACACCCAGGACCTATAATTCTTTCTACACCAACAGTATGACAGACTGTGACACTAGCCTCATCATGACAGACTGTGACACTAGCCTCAGTATGACAGACTGTGACATTAGCCTCAATATGACAGTCTGTGATACTAGCCTCAGTATGACAGACTGTGACACTAGCCTCAGTATGACAGACTGTGATACTAACCTCAGTATGACAGACTGTGGTCCTAGCCTCAGTATGACAGACTGTGATACTAGCCTCAGTATGACAGACTGTGACACTAGCCTCAATATGACATACTGTGATGCTAGCCTCAATATGACAGACTGTGATACTAGCCTCAGTATGACAGACTGTGAAACTAGCCTCAGTATGACAGACTGTGACACAAGCCTCAATATGACATACTGTGATCCTAGCCTCGGTATGACAGACTGTAATCCTAGCCTCAATATGACAGACTGTGAAACTAGCCTTGGTTTGACAGACTGTGATCCTAGCCTCAGTATGACAGACTGTGATCCTAGCTTCAGTATGACATGCTGTAATCCTAGCCTCGGTATGAGAGACTGTGAAACTAGCCTCGGTATGACAGAATGTGACACTAGCCTCAGTTTGACAGACTGTGACACTAGCCTCGGTATGACAGACTGTGAAACTAGCCTCAGTATGACAGACTGTGACACTAGCCTTGGTATGACAGACTGAGATCCTAGCCTCAGTTTGACAGACTGTGATCCTAGCCTCAGTATGACAGACTGACACTAGCCTCGGTATGACAGACTGTGACACTATACTCAGTATGTCAGACTGTGATCCTAGCCTCAGTATGACAGACTGTGATCCTAGCCTCAGTATGACAGACTGTGATACTAGCCTCAGTATGACAGACTGAGGTCACCATAACGAATGGTTCAGTACGAATATGTATACCGAAGACACATTTCAGTTGAATGCATTCAGTTGCACAACTGACTAGGTATCCACCCTTTCCTTTACACCCATAGTTAGGAGGGTCATGATTTGATGATTTCGTCCTACGGCTTTCCATGGTTCTGTTGATTGAGTCTTAAATTAAAAAGCAACAGCAGACAATCTGCATGTGCACAAAACACACCTCCCCATCAAGCTGAGAGACTGTCAGTTCCACTACAGGGGAAGCTCTGGGGTGACAGGCTGGGCTGGGTTGGGTTGGCTGGTCATGGTCGCTGATTGTATCTGGCTATATTTAGCCGGGTGAGAGAACCCAGTGATCTCCAATATCTGGGTGTATTTACCTGGGTAAAAGACCCCTGTAGTGTTTAATCTCTGGGTGTATTTAGCCAGGTGAAAGAGCCCTGTGATGTTTAATCTCTGGGTGTATTTAGCCGGGTAAAAGAGACCTGTGATGTTTAATCTCTGGGTGTATTTAGCCGGGTAAAAGAGACCTGTGATATTTAATCTCTGGGTCTATTTAGCCGGGTAAAAGAGACTTGTGATGTTTAATCTCTGGGTGTATTTAGCTGGGTAAAAGAGACCTGTGATGTTTAATCTCTGGGTGTATTTAGCTGGGTAAAAGAGACCTGTGATGTTTAATCTCTGGGTGTATTTAGCCGGGTAAAAGAGACCTGTGATGTTTCATCCCTGGGTGTATTTAGCCGGGAAAAGGAGCCCTGTGATGTTTAATATCTGGATGTCTATTGTAATCATGGGCAACATAAACAGGGAGTGGGTGTGACCTTCTTGATAATGCTGACCACGGCCACGGATAAGTGTGTGTGTGTGAGTGTGTTTCCACTGCCCTATTCATTAAACTGCAAGATATAAATTGTACATCTTTCTGTAACCTTATTTTAGATCACTTTTGGAGCTATTATTCTCCTCTTAATATTACAGCAGTAAAACAGCCTGCCAGTAGTCTGTGACATATTATTCTCCTCTAAAGACTACAGCAGTAAAACAGCCTGTCAGTAGTCTTGTAATATATTATTCTCCTTTTAAGATTACAGCAGTAAAACAGCCTGTCAGTAGGCTGTGATATATTATTCTCCTTTTAAGATTACAGCAGTAAAACAGCCTGTCAGTAGTCTGTAATATATTATTCTCCTCTAAAGACTACAGCAGTAAAACAGCCTGTCAGTAGTCTGTGACATATTATTATCCTCTAAAGACTACATCAGTAAAACAGCCTGTCAGTAGTCTGTGACATATTATTATCCTCTAAAGACTACAGCAGTAAAACAGCCTGTCAGTAGTCTGTGACATATTATTCTCCTCTAAAGACTACAGCAGTAAAACAGCCTGTCAGTAGTCTGTGACATATTATTATCCTCTAAAGACTACAGCAGTAAAACAGCCTGTCAGTAGTCTGTGACATATTATTATCCTCTAAAGACTACATCAGTAAAACAGCCTGTCAGTAGTCTGTGACATATTATTCTCCTCTAAAGACTACAGCAGTAAAACAGCCTGTCAGTAGTCTGTGATATACGTGTTAATCACATCTTCCTCTTCCACCTCACCCAGGCTAGATATTCTTTAAATCAGGACCTCATATATGCTCATATAAACATCATCATCCCAGAAACCCTTGACCCACTCCAATTTGCACACCGCCCCAACAGATCCACAGATGATGCAGTCTGCTCACTGCCCTTCCCACCTGGACAAAAGGAACACTTATGTAAGAATGCTATTCATTGACTACATCTCAGCGTTCAACACCATAGTGCCCTCAAAGCTCATAAATAAGCTAAGGATCCTGGGACTAAACACCTCCCTCTGCAACTGGATCCTGGACTTCCTGACGGGCTGTCCCAAGGTGGTAAGGGTAGGTAACAACACTTCCGCCACGCTGATCCTCAACACTGGGGTCCCTCAGAGGTGAGTGCTCAGCCCCCTACTGTACTCCCTGTTCACTCATGACTGCACGGCCAAGCACGACTCCAACCACATCATTAAGTTTGCCGATGACACAACAGTGGTAGGCCAGATCACCGATAACAATGAAACAGCCTATAGGGAGGAGATCAGAGACCTGACCATGTGGTGTCATGACAACAATCTCTGCCTCAACGTGATCAAGACAAAGGAGATGATTGTGGACTACGGGAAAAATAAGACTGAGCACGCCCCCATTCTCATCGACGGGGCTGCAGTGGAGCAGGTTGAGAGCTTCAATTTCCTGTGTGTCCACATCACCAACAAACTAACATGGTCCAAGCACACCATGACAGTTGTGAAGCGGGCACGACAAAACCTATTCCCCCTCAGGAGACTGAAAAGATTTGGCATGGGTCCTCAGATCCTCAAAAGTTTCTACAGCTGCACCATCGAGAGCATCCTGACTGGTTGCATCAATGCCTGGTATGGGAACTGCTTGGCCTCTTACCGCAAGGCAATACAGAGGGTAGTGCGAACGGCCCAGTACATCACTGGGGCTAAGCTGCCTGCCATCCAGGACCTCTATACCAGGCAGTGTCAGAAGAAGGCCCTACAAATTGTCAACGACTCCAGCCACCCTAGTCATAGATTGTTCTCTCTGCTACCACAAGGCAAGTGGTACTGGGGCGCCAAATCTAGGCCCAAGAGGCTTCTAAACAGCTTCTACCTCCAAGCCATGAGACTCCTGACCATCTAGTCAAATGGTTACCCAGACTACTCGCATTGCCACCCCCACCCCACCCTCGACATCACTGCCACTCTCTGTTGTCATCTATGTATAGTCACTTTAATTAACTCTGCCTACATGTACATACTACCTCAACTAACCGGTGCCCCCGCACATTGACTCTGTACCGGTACACCCCTGTATATATTATTTTATTGCTGCTCTTTAATTATCCATTTTTTTTTTAACTGCTCTGTCGGTTAGGGGCTGGTAAGTAAGCATTTCACTGTAAGGTCTACACCAGTTCGGTGCATGTGACTAATACAATTTGATTTGATTTGCTAACAGCGCTATCCATGCTAACAGCACCAACAGTGCTAACCATGCTAACCTTTAGCAGCTAGTGAGCTTCAGGGAGAGAGAGGCCTTGCTTTAGCTCTAACTCAACCCAGTCTTATGGCTCCCAAACTTTATTGGGTTAGGGCTAATTATTTGTAATGTGCTCTGTTGTAAACTATTATTTCAGGAAGACCACAAGTCTAATCAGTCATGGCTTTGTTTATATAAACTGGTAAATTGGTTAACAATACTGGGGCTATAGCGCTCCACTCTTTTGCCTTGATCTAGTCAAAGACTGTTTTTGCAGTTGCAGGTGAACTGTAAATCAAACTGACAATAAGCATTAAAGAGACAGATCAGAGACTCAGCCTGTTGTTTCATATTGAGACTCTGGAAGCTCTTTGACCCTGAACGAATGAACCACACGCCACTTCAAAATGTTCTCCACTGAAGTTGAATCAATGTACATCATTGGATCCTCTGGTACCACAACATTACATGTTTGCTTTTAGGTTGAGTCCTCTGTGTTAAGAAGCAGGCAAAAAAGCTACAGGAGAGTAAAATGGACTGTTTTGGGCAGTATGACTATTCCATTGACAACAATGCAGCGGTGATAGAGAGACTTTGATATAATCTTGACCATGACATGCATTAAAGAGTCTAACTCTGCCCGTGTCTTTTTATTTTTTTATTTTTTTTATTTCACCTTTATTTAACCAGGTAGGCTAGTTGAGAACAAGTTCTCATTTGCAACTGCGACCTGGCCAAGATAAGGCATAGCAGTGTGAACAGACAACACAGAGTTACACATGGAGTAAACAATTAACAAGTCAATAACACAGTAGAAAAAAGGGGAGTCTATATATACATTGTGTGCAAAAGGCATGAGAAGGTAGGCAAATAATTACAATTATGCAGATTAACACTGGCGTGATAAATGATCAGATGGTTATGTAAAGGTAGAGATAGAGATATTGGTGTGCAAAAGAGCAGAAAAATAAATAAATAAAAACAGTATGGGGATGAGGTAGGTGAAAATGGGTGGGCTATTTACCAATAGACTATGTACAGCTGCAGCGATCGGTTAGCTGCTCAGATAGCAGATGTTTGAAGTTGGTGAGGGAGATAAAAGTCTCCAACTTCAGCGATTTTTGCAATTCGTTCCAATCACAGGCAGCAGAGAACTGGAACGAAAGGCGGCCAAATGAGGTGTTGGCTTTAGGGATGATCAGTGAGATACACCTGCTGGAGCGCGTGCTACGGATGGGTGTTGCCATCGTAACCAGTGAACTGAGATAAGGCGGAGCTTTACCTAGCATGGACTTGTAGATGACCTGGAGCCAGTGGGTCTGGCGACGAATATGTAGCGAGGGCCAGCCGACTAGAGCATACAAGTCGCAGTGGTGGGTGGTATAAGGTGCTTTAGTGACAAAACGGATGGCACTGTGATAAACTGCATCCAGTTTGCTGAGTAGAGTGTTGGAAGCAATTTTGTAGATGACATCGCCGAAGTCGAGGATCGGTAGGATAGTCAGTTTTACTAGGGTAAGTTTGGCGGCGTGAGTGAAGGAGGCTTTGTTGCGGAATAGAAAGCCGACTCTTGATTTGATTTTCGATTGGAGATGTTTGATATGGGTCTGGAAGGAGAGTTTAGAGTCTAGCCAGACACCTAGGTACTTATAGATGTCCACATATTCAAGGTCGGAACCATCCAGGGTGGTGATGCTGGTCAGGCGTGCGGGTGCAGGCAGCGAACGGTTGAAAAGCATGCATTTGGTTTTACTAGCGTTTAAGAGCAGTTGGAGGCCACGGAAGGAGTGCTGTATGGCATTGAAGCTCGTTTGGAGGTTAGATAGCACAGTGTCCAAGGACGGGCCGGAAGTATATAGAATGGTGTCGTCTGCGTAGAGGTGGATCAGGGAATCGCCCGCAGCATGAGAAACATCATTGATATATACAGAGAAAAGAGTCGGCCCGAGAATTGAACCCTGTGGCACCCACATAGAGACTGCCAGAGGACCGGACAGCATGCCCTCCGATTTGACACACTGAACTCTGTCTGCAAAGTAATTGGTGAACCAGGCAAGGCAGTCATCCGAAAAACCGAGGCTACTGAGTCTGCCGATAAGAATACGGTGATTGACAGAGTCGAAAGCCTTGGCAAGGTCTATGAAGACGGCTGCACAGTACTGTCTTTTATCGATGGCGGTTATGATATCGTTTAGTACCTTGAGCGTGGCTGAGGTACACCCGTGACCGGCTCGGAAACCAGATTGGACAGCGGAGAAGGTACGGTGGGATTCAAGATGGTCAGTGATCTGTTTGTTGACTTGGCTTTCGAAGACCTTAGATAGGCAGGGCAGGATGGATATTGGTCTGTAACAGTTTGGGTCCAGGGTGTCGCCCCCTTTGAAGAGGGGGATGACTGCGGCAGCTTTCCAATCCTTGGGGATCTCAGACGATATGAAAGAGAGGTTGAACAGGCTGGTAATAGGGGTTGCGACAATGGCGGCGGATAGTTTCAGGAATAGAGGGTCCAGATTGTCAAGCCCAGCTGATTTGTACGGGTCCAGGTTTTGCAGCTCTTTCAGAACATCTGCTATCTGGATTTGGGTAAAGGAGAACCTGGAGAGGCTTGGGCGAGTAGCTGCGGGGGGGGGGGAGCTGTTGGACGAGGTTGGAGTAGCCAGGCGGAAGGCATGGCCAGCCGTTGAGAAATGCTTGTTGAAGTTTTCGATAATCATGGATTTATCGGTGGTGACCGTGTTACCTAGCCTCAGTGCAGTGGGCAGCTGGGAGGAGGTGCTCTTGTTCTCCATGGACTTCACAGTGTCCCAGAACTTTTTGGAGTTGGAGCTACAGGATGCAAACTTCTGCCTGAAGAAGTTGGCTTTAGCTTTCCTGACTGACTGTGTGTATTGGTTCCTGACTTCCCTGAACAGTTGCATATCGCGGGGACTGTTCGATGTTAGTGCAGTCCGCCACAGGATGTTTTTGTGCTGGTCGAGGGCAGTCAGGTCTGGAGTGAACCAGGGGCTATATCTGTTCTTAGTTCTGCATTTTTTGAACGGAGCATGCTTATCTAAAATGGTGAGGAAGTTACTTTTAAAGAAAGACCAGGCATCCTCAACTGACGGGATGAGGTCAATGTCCTTCCAGGATACCCGGGCCAGGTCGATTAGAAAGGCCTGCTCACAGAAGTGTTTTAGGGAGCGTTTGACAGTGATGAGGGGTGGTCGTTTGACTGCGGCTCCATAACGGATACAGGCAATGAGGCAGTGATCGCTGAGATCCTGGTTGAAGACAGCGGAGGTGTATTTGGAGGGCCAGTTGGTCAGGATGACGTCTGATATTAGGCAGCTCTAAAGCTCATGTCAATTGCCAGATACCCAGTGGGGTGAACAGGGAGGATGTCGGTGGCTCTGGCAAGCAGTTCACCCACCCTCAGCCCTGAGCCTGTAATCTCCGATTAAGGGGTGGATCAAAGCCTGGATTTAATCTGGGCCACTGGGCAAGGGCGGAGCTAATAACACCATGGCACCGTGTACTGTTTATGCCCTCGACCATACACACACACACACAGACTTTGTGTACCCGTCACTAGTGCCACTGTAACGATCAGAGCATAAACACACTACGTCCTTTTGGTTGTAGTGTGGCCACAGGGGATGATGAGCAGACACAGAGACACTGAGAAAGGAAGGAGTCTAAATGACTAGATGGCAGAGTTGGGATTAGAGATGGGGAGATGGCAAACGCTCCCATAACCTCCACTCTCCACCCGACTCTCTTTCTCTCTCACAAGCACACACACACGCACACACACACACACACACACACACACACACACACACACACACACACACACACACACACACACACACACACACACACACACACACACACACACACGCACACACACGTTTTGCTAGTTTTGCTTGATTAAAGTCATAGTGGTCAGGTCTTGGTTTGGGCCGGTCTGGGACAGAGCCATGTTTGTGGAGTCCGCTCTGCCTCAAAGGCTCTCTTGTCAGAAGAGACACTCTCTCTCTCTCTCTCTCTCTCTCTCTCTCTCTCTCTCTCTCTCCTTCTCTCTCTCTCTCTCTCTCTCCCTCTCTCCCTCTCTCGCTCTCTCTCTCTCTCTCTCTTTCTCAAGCACCTCTCTCTTTCTCTCTCCCTCTCTCCCTCTCTCGCTCTCTCTCTCTCTCTTTCTCAAGCACCTCTCTCTCTCTCTCTCTCTCTCTCTCTTTCTCTCTCCCTCTCTCCCTCTCTCTCTCTCTCTCTCTCTCTCTCTCTCTCTCTCTCTCTCTCTCTCTCTCTCTCTCTCTCTCTCTCAAGCACCTCTCTCTTTTTTCTCTCCCTCCCTCATATTCTTTCCTCCCCTTTGTCCAGATTCAGCAGGGCAGGGATAGCGGAGTGGGTCATAATGGTGCAACGAGAGGCCACTTGGACCGCTCTCTCTCTCACGCTGAGGCCCTGGCGCTCCTTTGTATTGCGCTGGGTGATTTGTCAGGCGCCAGTGGCAAAAGTCGAGCCCCTGAGGTTGAAAGGCTATGACCCCAGGAGTGCTGAGTTGGAGGCCCGCCCCGGGGCCAGAAGAATGGCCGTCCGCCAGGGACAGGACACCACAAAAGCCTGATCTGCAAACTTCAGGTAGGGCCCTGTTACTCGAGCTGACAAGGGTGTGACGGCCTGAATGGCATAGGAGGAGGAGCTGGAGGGGTTGGAGTTTGTTGTGTGGGGTAGTGGGGGGCTTCAACCATTGCCTCTGCTCTTCCAGCCTTTCTGATAAAATCTATTACAACTAATCTCTCCCAACATAATAAACAAAATAGTAAACAATGCCGTTGTTTACCCATTTGTGTGAGACCCTTTTGGGCCTTTGTGTGTGCTGCTGGGTTGAATACAGGCAGAGGGTTCAGCCACACACACACATAGGGGACTGACAGTTGACACACTGGGCCACTGGGCCCCCCCCCCCTCTATCTCGCTCTCTCTCAATTCAATTTAAGGGGCTTTATTGGCATGGGAAACATATGCTTACCCTTCCAAAGCAAGTTAAATAGATAAAAAACAATAAAATAGTAGCAGTAAACATTACACTCACAAAAGTTCCAAAATAATAAAGACGTTTTAAATGTAATATTATGTCTGTATACAGTGTTGTAATGATGTGAAAACAGTTAAAGTAGAAAAGGGAAAATAAATAAACATAGGTTTGTTCTTCACTGGTTTCCCTTTAATTGTGGCAACAGGTTACAAATCTTGCTGCTGTGATTGAACGCTATGGTATTTCACCCAATCATCAAACAATGCATGCAGGGCAGAATTAGGCCAATATCCAATAATAATACAAACTAAAAAAAAAAGCAATTAAGTTTTGGAAACATCTAAAATACAGTGACCCCCTCTCATATCATTACCAAGCCCTGCAATGCCAAGATCAGAGCAAAGAAAAGAGTCCCCTCATCAGGCTGGTCCTGAGTTCACAAACCTGTTCTACTAACACACTGAAGCCTCAGGACCAGAACATAGAATCAATCAGGATAAACAAATTACAACAGAGTCAAAACAAAACTACATTGCTTATTGGGAAACACAAGCACAAACACAAAGCAAAATGCAGTGCTATCTGGTCCTAAATCGACAGTACACTGTGGCTAAATATTTGACCATGGTTACTGATCAAAACCTTAGAAAAACCTTGACAAAGTACAGGCTCAGTAAGCACAGCCTTGCCATTGAGAAGGGTAGACACAGGAAAACCTGGCTCCTTGTAGAGGAAAGGCTGTGCAACCACTGCACCACAGCAGAACCCGAGACGGAGCTGCATTTCCTGACAAAATGTCAAAAATATAAAACAATTAGAGAGTGTCATTTCCCCAAATTTGAAACCCTTATTCAAGGTTTCAAAGACCTCTCTGATGAGAGTAGGCTACCCGTCCTGTTGGGGGAGGACGCAGAGAGCTGTGGGTTGGCAGCGCACTACATTGTTGCCTGCCATAAGTTGAGGGAGACTGTGTCTGACAAACCAATCAACCTGCACATGTCCTCTACTGTACGCTTATTGTTATTGTTGAATGTAAGGTTATTTTGACACTTGGTTATTGTTGTTACTGTTGTCCCATTGACAATTTTGATTCTCATTTTTTTATTGTAAATATCCAAAATAAGCTTTGGCATTATGTACATTGTTACGTCATGCCAAATAAGCAAATTGAAAATTAGAGAGAGAGAGAGAGTGGGAGAGAGAGAGAGACAGAGACAGAGACAGAGACAGAGAGAGAGACAGAGACAGAGACAGAGACAGAGACAGAGACAGAGACAGAGACAGAAACAGAGACAGAGAGAGAGAGAGAGAGAGACAGAGACAGATAGAGAGAGAGACAGAGAGACAGAGAGACAGAGACAGAGAGAGAGAGACAGAGAGAGAGAGAGACAGAGACAGAGACAGCAACAGAGACAGAGAGAGACAGAGACAGAGAGACAGAGACAGAGACAGAGAGAGAGACAGAGAGAGACAGAGACAGAGAGAGAGACAGAGAGACAGAGAGAGAGACAGAGACAGAGACAGAGAGAGAGAGAGAGACAGAGAGACAGAGACAGAGACAGAGACAGAGAGAGAGAGACAGAGACAGAGACAGAGAGAGAGACAGAGAGAGAGAGAGAGAGAGAGAGGAGGGGTGTGGGGGGGTTTAAAGGTCTCTAATATCAACACTTGCAGGCCAGGCTTCTACTCTATTACGCCCCACTACCATGGCATCAGAACAGAAGAGGAAAGGATAGGGATAATTTTGTGGAAGGTATAGTCTTTGTGGAAGGGATCATTTAATTTGTACCTTCCAATGAGGGATAAATGTGTTTGTCTGTCTGGGCCCTCTGTGGCCATTTGGGGTTCTCACGGGAAACTTCCACCAAGCAAGATATTGAAAATTGCATCGCAACTTCACTTTTCTGAACTAATCAAATTTGTGTCCCCTTTTCTTTCACTCCCTCGTTCCCCTCCATCTGTTCTCCTGTGGTCTGGGTGTGCTGCCGCTCCCTGCTGTCCAGGCTGTGAGCTGCTCTGACTCTTCTCGTCCCCCTGGGATGTTCCCTGTGACCTTCTCTGTGTCCTCCCAGAATTGACAGAAGGTTGCTAGGAATGGGGTTTTGTTTGGTAACAAATATGACCCCTTCCCCTCCATGCTCCTTCCTTCCTTCCTTCCTTCCTTCCTTCCTTCCTTCCTTCCTTCCTTCCTTCCTTCCTTCCTTCCTTCCTTCCTTCCTTCCTTCCTTCCTTCCTTCCTTCCTTCCTTCCTTCCTTCCTTCTTCTCTCTGTCTCTCTGTCTCTCTCTCTCTCTCAATTCAAGGGGCTTTATTGACATGGGAAACATGTGTTAACATTGCCAAAGCAAGTGAGGTAGATAATATACAAAAGTGAAATGATCGATAAAAATTTACTCTCTCTCTCTCTCTCTTTCTGTCTCTCTCTCTCTCTCTCTCTCTCCTGCCCCCTGCTCTCCTCTCTGTTCTCTTCCTGGTTATCTTATATTATTTCAGTACGGTTGCCAAGCCTCACCGGACATGCTCATATTCTGTGTAGTTACAGCGGACAGAGAATCCGGGTTGCACTGGGTATCTATAAATCTGTGCAGCTCACCAGTAGCTTTTGAAACCCTACTCTGCCGACGCAACGAGGTGAGACTAACATCTAACCTTTCACACCGCCGGGGCTGCTGGGAGTGACCTCTGACTGCCTCTCCGAGTCTGCCAGCCCTGCTCAGTCTGACCCTGCCGAGACACATGACCCCCTGAGTCACAGCTGTACCCTGTCCTCAGGGACCGGAAAGGAACACGTCAAATGTGTATCTGTATATGTGTGTGTGTGTGTGTGTGTGTGTGTGTGTGTGTGTGTGTGTGTGTGTGTGTGTGTGTGTGTGTGTGTGTTTGTGCACACATGTGTGTGTGTGTGTGTGTGTTTGTGCACACATGTGTGTGTGTGTGTGTGTGTGTGTGTGTGTGTGTGTGTGTGTGTGTGTGTGTGTGTGTGTGTGTGTGTGTGTGTTTGTGCACACATGTGGGTGTGTGTCTGTGTGTTGGCCCTGCAAGGACACTCACAGGGGGTATACACAGAGATCGGTGGGTTACAAAAACAAGGTCTCTCTTACAGCGGGGCCATGACACAGAGTCAGACAGTCTATCAATCACCCCATAGGTCATTCACCCCATAATGGTACTGTGTCTATTAAAAACATAGATGATTAATCAGCACTATCGATCCTGAAATCTACATTCACTTTACCATCACAGGAAGTACGGTCTAAAATGTTGTTGTATAGTTTTAATAACAGTGACAGCTCTCTGTATTGAGAAGAAGTGTGTGTCGTGTTGCTGGTGTTGTGTTATTGCTGTGACCTCCAAGGGCCATGAAGGCCAACGAGGCCAAGGAGACCAAGGAGGCCAAGGAGGCCAAGGTCTGTGGCCGAGGTGTTTTGTGCCTGGTGTGGAAACACTGTGTTGGGTTGTGTGTACCTCGTTGCCCCCCATACCCTCCTTCTGCGCTCATGTCTGACCAGCCCAGAGCCCAGATCCCAGAACCTAGAGCCCAGGGCCTCTCTGACCTGCAGCTGTGTTTACAGTCAACACGGAGCTAGGACAGCTGGGAGAACAAGAGCGCTAGGGTGGAGGAGTGGACCACATGCACTTACGCACACACATGCGTACACGAAAGCGCACATGGAGGTACCGATGTAGGACCTTAATTTGATCACCCTGTCCAGGAGAAATTTCCTGCAATGCACGTGTAGTGTATTTGAGGTTTAAAAGGCTTTTGATGTTTATAATTTCCACTTTGACATTTCAGACTTGATTTTCCCTTACGAAAAATGTATCAACCCTTAAAAAAATGACAATAAATTACAATTCACATAATAATACAAATGTCCAGTTTTTACAAGAGCATTATCCTGCTCTAGCATACTGGCTCAAATTAAAACATCAGTAAGCACTGACTCTACCATCCTACATCCTGAATCTCCCATTCTACCTCCTCTATCATCCTACCTCCTGACTCTACCATCCTACCTCCTGACTCTATCATCCTACCTCCTGACTCTACCATCCTACCTCCTGACTCTATCATCCTACCTCCTGACTCTATCATCCTACCTCCTGACTCTACCATCTCAAAACCTGACTCTACCATCCTACATCCCGAATCTCCAATTCTACCTCCTCTATCCTTCTACCTCCTGACTCTACCATCCTACCACCTGACTCTAATATCCTACCTCCTGACTCTATCATACTACCTCCTGATTCTACCAGCCCACCTCCTGACTCTTTCATCCTACCTCCTGATTCTCCATCTGACCTCCTCTACCATCCTACCACCTGACTCTATCATCCTACCACCTGACTCTACCATTGTACCTCCTGACTCGATCATCCTACCTCCTGACTCTCCAATCCTACCACCTGACTCTACCATACTACCTCCTGACTCTCCCATCCTACCTCCTGACTCTCCCATCCTACCTCCTGACTCTACCATCCTACCTCCTGACTCTCCCATCCTACCTCCTGACTCTATCATCCTACCTCCTGACTCTCCCATCCTACCTCCTGACTCTCCCATCCTACCTCCTGACTCTATCATCCTACCTCCTGACTCTCCCATCCTACCTCCTGACTCTCCCATCCTACCTCCTGACTCTATCATCCTACCTCCTGACTCTCCCATCCTACCTCCTGACTCTATCATCCTACCTCCTGACTCTCCCATCCTACCTCCTGATTCTCCCATCCTACCTCCTGACTCTCCCATCCTACCTCCTGACTCTCCCATCCTACCTCCTGACTCTACCATCCTACCTCCTGACTCTACCATCCTATCTCCTGACTCTCCCATCCTACCTCCTGACTCTCCCATGCTACCTCCTGACTCTACCATCCTACCTCCTGACTCTCCCATCCTACCACCTCTACCATCCTACCTACTAACTCTACCATTTTACCTTCTCTACCATCCTACTTCCTGACTCTACCAGTGGTTTAACAGCCCTACTGTCTCTCCCTCTCTTCCTCCCTCTCCTCCTCTACCCCTCTCTCACTTTCCCCTCTCCATCCTGTTCTCAAAGACTAGACGTAACATAGTAACCGTAAATCCAGAACACTCAAATTAGTATGATACGTTAAGTTTGGTATGGTTACATAAGACAGAAGATTACTTATGACAAAAATGAAAGTAGGTGGTTGGTCGGGGTGGATGGGTGAGTGTATAACGCAAACATTTAGCAACCCAAAGGTTGTATGTTTGAATCTCATCACAAACAACTTTAGCTTTTTAGCTTATTAGCGACTTTGCAACTTCTTAGCATGTTAGCTAACCCTTCCCCAACCCTAACCTTAACCATTTAACTTAACTCCTAACCTTGTTTTGACAATCTAGCACTTCATCTCCTGGCACGTATATATGTTTATATTTGTACTTATTTATGTATTATTAAAGCATCTATCCCCTGATCCCTTGTATTTTTTAATGTCTCAGTCCGTTCATGGTCCTAGATAACTCAGACTATTATTTTAGAAGAATAAAAATAACCTACTTACTTTTAGTGAGGTTCTTAGGAGGCAATCTAGTACATTTTAAGAGTGATTTTTTTTAGAAGCATTATATTGGAGGTGCACACAACAATAGGACTGCGGACCACAAGACAAACCAGTCTCTTTTTTAAACCTACACTAAATCAAAACCTAACCCCTAATCCTAACCCCTAGCATAGCTAACATTAGCCACCTAGCAAACATTAGCATTAGCCACCTAGCCTCCCACTCACCATTTCTCTCTCTCTCTCTCTCTCTCTCCCTCCACCCTCTCTTTCTCTCTCTTCTTCACTCCCTCCACCTCGCTCCATTCTCCCTCCATCCTCCCTCACACCCTCCCTAGGTCTCTACTTCCCCTATCCATCCCCCACTCTCTCTCTCTCTCCCTCCGACCATGCCTCTCTCTCCTCCACTCTCTCTTCCTCCTTCTCTCTCTCCTCCTCTCCCTATTTCTCTCCCTCCCTCTCATACTCTTTCTCCCTCTCTACCACCCCCTCTCTCCATCCTCCATCCCTCCCTCTCTCATTCCCTAGGCCTCTGCCTCCCCTATCCCCCCCTCTCTCTCTCTCCTCCTCTCCCTCTCTCCCTCCCATTGCTCTCCCTCCTCATGTTCCTCCCTTCCACCCCCTTTCTCCCTGTCTACCCCCCTCTCCTTTCCCCCTCCCTCTCTCCCCCCTCCTCTACCTCCCTCCCTCCTTCTGTCCCTCCCTCTCTTTTGCTCTCCCCCACTCTCTCCCACTACCTAGCCTCCCTCCCTCCCTGCCTCCCTCCCTCTCTTTCTCTCTCCCCCACTCCCTCCCAATCCCTAGCCTCTCTCTTTCTCTCCCTCACTTTCCCCCCCATCTTGCTCTCTCATTCAGTCCCTCCAGCTGATGCTTTAGGACCCTGGTTCACACAGCCTATATCCTGTCCCTGTGCCTCTGCCTGCCCTCCCCAGCATGGGAGCCTGCAATCTCTCTGAATTCTTGCGGTGGAACTCTCAGCATGGGTTATACTGTGAAGGCTGGCTGGGTAAACTCCACGTACATCATAGGGTACATCACCCCACATAGTCTTGTAAAGTGTGGGATATCAACGGTTCCTTCACATAATACCCATGGATTCTAAGTGAAAGTGGGCAGGTTTAAGTGTCAGGGATCTTCTCCTTTCCCTTTAAAGTTTCTTTATTTAGCAGGGATATAATGGGTCTCCTCAGATGTCCGTTTGGCTAATTCAATCAGAGTGAGACCTTTATTCTGATACAGGTATTGACAACTCCTCATTGGTATTGACACAACATACCGGGCTTCAAGGGCATTGTCGTAAGAGGATATTGACATCCTGCTTTGGCCCTTGACGCATCTGCTGAGGGCTTTCCTCAGTCTGGGCACTCGTACTGAAGAGACACAACATCTATACCTCAGTTGACTTACATGCTTCTGTTTCACCTATGGGATCTTTTCCATTTCCCCACCAGTATCTGCCGCTGATATGGTATGGTTGCCATGGAAACAGTGTTTGAGAAAATCAAAAGACAGTAGGAAACATCTAGTGAGTTAGAGGCACTGGTTTGTTTTTTCTCCCCTCCACAGAACCAATGTGTGTGGTCAATACCAATACCATTCATCAGCACAACTCAACATCTTCCTACAGGGAAGGATGAAGAGACACGGGGGAACGCCAACATGTCGAGCCTGGAGTAGTTCTAAGCAATGATACATATCAAACATCATATGGATGAGAGAAGAGAGAAGGAGGGAGGAGAGACAGATAGTTGTTACAGTGATGACTACGGGTGAACTGTTCATTTGTTAGCCTCATACCAAACCATGAGTAGAGAAACCTGCATGGGGCCTTTTCCTGTTGGCTGATAGCGTTACTGTCTGTCTGCTACTGTCTGCACAAACTGTACTTGCAGGCTATGGGTTTTTCCCTGGTGAGATGTGAATAGTGATTGCCAGTTATGGGGCTGTAATGGGACACCCAGCATGCCCATAACTTGGAGTTTAGCCTCTAAAGCATTCTCAAAATACCCAGGACAAAGAGAGAGGTGACAACCAGGAAATAATCCTGTGATTTGATCCTTCGTAATCGTCCACAAGGACTTGTATAAATCCCTCACCTCCCGTTGGCTCTTCTCAGCAGTACCATGGAAAAATAAAAGCACATAAAACACATATTTCTCCTTTCCTGTCCTGGAAGTCAATATGTTGACCATGATCCATTTGGTTGAGGAAAGATAAGCTGAAAATGAGGTCACAGCAGCTGCAGGTGACCTTATCCCGCCGACAGTAGAGGAGAGGAGCCTGCCTATTTTTAATGACAAAGGCTGCCCTGCGTGACAGCCCCACCTCCAGCCCCAGCTCCAGCCCCAGGTCAGCTCCATCCCCAGCCCCAGCTCCAACCCCAGCTGCAGCCCCAACCTTAGCTCCAAACCCAGCCCCAACCCCAGCCACAGCTCCAGCCCTAGCACCAGCGCGAACCCCAACTCCTCCCCAGCTCCAACTCTAGCTCCAGCCCCAGACCCATCTCCAACCCCAGACCCATCTCCAACCCCAGACCCATCTCCAACCTCAGACCCATCTCCAAACCCAGACCCATCTCCAACCCCAGACCCATCTCCAACCTCAGACCCATCTCCAACCCCAGACCCATCTCCAACCTCAGACCCATCTCCAACCTCAGACCCATCTCCAACCCCAGACCCAACCCCAGACCCATCTCCAACCCCAGACTCAGCTCCATCCCCAGCTCCAACCCCAGCTCCAGTCCCAGACCCCAGCTCCAGCTCCAACCCCAACTCCAAACCCAGCCCCAGCTACAAACCCAGCTACAAACACACCCCCAACCCTAAACCCCAGACAGCTCCAACCCCAGCTCCAACCCCAGCTCCAGTCCCAGACCCCAGCTCCAGCTCCATCCCCAGCTCCAACCCCAGCTCCAACCCCAGCTCCAAACACATCCCCAACCCCAAACCCCAGACAGCTCCAACCCCAGCTCCAACCCCAGCTCCAGTCCCAGACCCCAGCTCCAGCTCCATCCCCAGCTCCAACCCCAGCTCCAACCCCAGCTCCAAACACATCCCCAACCCCAAACCCCAGACAGCTCCAACCCCAGCTCCAATCCCAAACTCAGCTCCAACCCCAGACCCAGCTACAACCCCAGACCCAGCTCCAACCCCAGATCCAACTCCAGGCTCAGCTCCAACCCCAGCTCCAACCCTAGACTCAGCTCCAACCCCAGACTCAACTCCAACTCCAGACTCTGCCCCAACCCCAGCTGCAACCCCAGACTCAGCTCCAACCCCAGCTCCAACCCCAGACTCAGCTCCAACCCCAGACTCAGCTCCAACCCCAGACTCAGCTCCAACTCCAGAATCAGCTCCAACCACTGAATCAGCTCCAACCCCAGACTCAGCTCCAACCCCAGCTCCAACAACAGACTCAGCTCCAACCCCAGCTCCAACCCCAGACTCAGCTCCAACCCCAGACTCAGCTCCAACCCCAGATTCAGCTCCAATTCCAGACTCAGCTCCAACCCCAGAATCAGCTCCAACCTCAGCTCCAACCCCAGAATCAGCTCCAACCTCAGCTCCAACCCCAGAATCAGCTCCAACCTCAGCTCCAACCCCAGACTCAGCTCCAACTCCAGACTCAGCTCCAACCCCAGCTTAACCCCAGACTCAGCTCCAACTCCAGACTCAGCTCCAACCCCAGCTCCAACCCCAGACTCAGCTCCAACCCCAGAATCAGCTCCAACCCCAGCTCCATCCCCAGACTCAGTTCCAACCCCAGGTACAACCCCAGACTCAGCTCCAACCCCAGACTCAGCTCCAATCCCAGACTCAGCTCCAATCCCAGACTCAGCTCCAACCCCAGACTCAGCTCCAATCCCAGAATCAGCTCCAACCCCAGCTCAAACTCCAGCTCCAACTCCAGAATCAGCTCCAACCCCAGCTCCAACCCCAGCTCCAACCCCAGACTCAGCTCCAATCCCAGAATCAGCTCCAACCCCAGCTCAAACTCCAGCTCCAACTCCAGAATCAGCTCCAACCTCTGCTCAAACTCCAGCTCCAACTCCAGAATCAGCTCCAGCTCCAACTCCAGAATCAGCTCCAACCCCAGCTCCAACCCCAGAATCAGCTCCAACCCCAGCTCCAACCTCAGCTCCAACCCCAGAATCAGCTCCAACCCCAGCTCCAACCCCAGACTCAGCTCCAACCCCAGCTCCAACCCCAGACTCAGCTCCAACCCCAGCTCCAGAGGGGCAGAAGAAGACAGTGTTCCCCCATGCTGGCACAGGAGCACTTTTTGAGTCTCCCCCCAATGCCTTTCATACCCCCCCTCTCACTTAAAACATCATTCTTCTCTCCAACTCTCCTTCTATCTCTCTATCCCCCCTCTCTGCTTCTGTCACCATCCAGGAGAGATGACTACAGTTGACAGGTTAGTCCTGTATGAGGAGGCGGTAGTGTATGTGAGTGGGAGTCTTGGAGTAGCATGTTGGCCATACACTTGGCCGAGAAACAACTCTGCGCTCAACTTGACATAGACATCTCTCACCTGCTTTCCTGAGCATTTATTCATATTCACAGCAAAGACAATTAGTCTTAACAGTCCATACAGTAAAGTTCATCACACCTATCGTACTGATCAGGTCTCTAGGAGATAGATCTACTGAAAGTGACAAAAATCAATAAGGAAAAGATAAGACAAATAAAGCATTTGTCTTTTTCTGTTTCTGTCCTTTTAGACAGCTCTAGGCTCTGAGGGTGAAGTAAGCACTGCTTCCTGAGCATAGCCATGCTGTTTGGCTCTAAAGCCTATAGAGCACTGGGATCTCTGAATGGGATTGGGGTGCACAGCGAGGGAGCAAAACCCAGACAGATTTGGGACTTGTTTGTTTGTTTCCCGTAAGCGTCTTCCTGTACGGCTCCTGCATTAATATTTGCCAGTTAACATGTGAGGAGGCCTCCTTTCCCTCATTGATTATTTAAAGACTGATTGAGACTCAAATGTCAGTCGGATTGGAAGCGTGCAAACAATCAGCAGGCAGATAAGTAGCTGTTGCCTGAAGACGCTAGCTGCAGCCTCCCGGGTCTAAAAAGCTGTTACCTGAAGACGCTAGCTGCAGCCTCCCTGGTCTAAGAAGCTGCTACCTGAAGACGCTAGCTGCAGCCTCCCTGGTCTAAGGAGCTGTTACCTGAAGACGCTAGCTGCAGCCTCCCTGGTCTAAGGAGCTGTTGCCCGAAGACGCTAGCTGCAGCCTCCCTGGTCTAAGGAACTGTTACCTGAAGGTGCTAGCTGCAGACTCCCTGGTCTAAGAAGCTGCTACCTGAAGACGCTAGCTGCAGCCTCCCTGGTCTAAGGAGCTGTTGCCTGAAGACGCTAGCTGCAGCCTCCCTGGTCTAAGGAGCTGTTACCTGAAGACGCTAGCTGCAGCCTCCCTGGTCTAAGGAGCTGTTACCTGAAGACGCTAGCTGCAGCCTCCCTGGTCTAAGGAGCTGTTACCTGAAGACGCTAGCTGCAGTCTCCCTGGTCTAAGGAGCTGTTACCTGAAGACGCTAGCTGCAGCCTCCCTGGTCTAAGGAGCTGTTGCCCGAAGACGCTAGCTGCAGCCTCCCTGGTCTAAGGAGCTGTTACCTGAAGACGCTAGCTGCAGCCTCCCTGGTCTAAGGAGCTGTTGCCTGAAGACGCTAGCTGCAGCCTCCCTGGTCTAAGGAGCTGTTACCTGAAGACGCTAGCTGCAGCCTCCCTGGTCTAAGGAGCTGTTACCTGAAGACGCTAGCTGCAGCCTCCCTGGTCTAAGGTGCTGTTACCTGAAGACGCTAGCTGCAGTCTCCCTGGTCTAAGGAGCTGTTACCTGAAGACGCTAGCTGCAGCCTCCCTGGTCTAAGGAGCTGTTGCCCGAAGACGCTAGCTGCAGCCTCCCTGGTCTAAGGAACCAGCACCTGAAGGTGCTAGCTGCAGCCTCCCTGGTCTAAAAAGCTGTTACCTGAAGACGCTAGCTGCAGCCTCCCTGGTCTAAGGAGCTGTTGCCTGAAAACGCTAGCTGCAGCCTCCCTGGTCTAAGGAGCTGTTACCTGAAGACGCTAGCTGCAGCCTCCCTGGTCTAAGAGAGCTGATACCGGAAGTGCACGCACAATGTACACAAAATACACAATTATACAAAGAGGTGCGCACACACACAAAAGATACACACACACCTCCATTTATGTTGATACACATGCACCTCCATTCCTAAATGGTAAATTGGCTGCGGAAAAGAAGACAGATATTTTACGTGCCCCTAACTGATTTTGTTTTTGTTCATTTATTTGCCCTGCTTATAACTTATTTTTTTACATATTTTGTACATAATGTTGCCGCTACCATCTACTATGACCGAAAATAACTTCTGGACATCAGGACTGTGAGTACTCACCACGGAGTGGCAGAACCCATTTTTTCCTTTAATGAGTCTGACGAACCCGACGCGAACGATATATTGCTTTCTCGGGAACAGGCCCAGATCCCCATGAGGCGGTGAAAAGGGGGCCGGAGGGTGGGCTGCCTTCTGAGAATTTGTAGGCAATCGAATAAACCCCCACTTCCTTCCATTCTGCTAGCAAATGCGCAATCTTTGGACAATAAAATAGATGAGCTACGCAGAAGATTAAACTACCAACGGGACATTAAAAACTGTAATATCTTATGCTTCATGGTGCCGTGGCTGAACGAAGACACTATCAACAAACAGCTAGCTGGTTCTACGCTGCACCGGCAGGATAGAACAGCGGCATCTGGTAAGACAAGGGGTGGCGGACTATGTATTTTTGCAAATTGCAGCTGGTGCACGATATCTAAGGAAGTCTCGAGCTATTGCTTGCTGAGATAGAGTATCTTATGATAAGCTGTAGAACACACTATCTACCTAGAGAGATTTCATCTGTATTTATTGTAGCTGTTTACATACCACCACAGTCAGAGGCTGGCACTAAGACAGCATTGAATGAGCTGTATTCTGCCATAAAGCAAACAAGAAAATGCTAACCCAAAAGCGGCACTCCTAGTATCTGGGGACTTCAATGCAGGGAAACTTTACTCCACACACAATGACGCATACAAAGCTCTCCCTTGCCCTCCATTTGGCAAATCTTACCATAATGCGCATGAGACTAATAACATTTTATTTAATTTGATTTGATTTATAGATGCAAAACACAATCTCGTATGTACTATATGACAGCACTTACACACTGACAGGACAGTAAATGCACATTGACTCACAAGCACATACAATGCATTGGTATATTTCTCTGAGACACCAGTCTTTCTCCTTGCATGGTACCCCTCAACCCCAACACACACACACACACACACACACACACACACACACACACACACGCACACGCACACGCACACACGCACACGCACACACACACTCTCAGCCCTCTCTTTCTCTGTCTGTCTCTGTCTTTACAATGTAGATACAGTAGGTACTACCAGAGCCTGCTCCTTCTCCTTGAGGGCAAAAATGTGTTGCTGTCAGATACTGTGATCCACTTGACTGTAATGTAACTAGTGTAAGGATCCTCTCCTTGCCCTCGTCAGGCTCTTGCCCACCATACGCAGTCACCTTTGGCACCTCCACTGAAACCAGACTAACCAGCTGCCGTCTGAGCCTCTTGCTTACAAATCAAATCAAATCAAATGTATTTATATAGCCCTTCGTACATCAGCTGATATCTCAAAGTGCAGTACAGAAACCCAGCGTAAAACCTCAAACAGCAAGCAATGCAGGTGTTGAAGCACGTTGGCTAGGAAAAACTACCTAGAAAGCCCAAAACCTAGGAAGAAACCTCACACACACAAACACATATACACACACTGTATCACATATACACATACACACACAGTACTCACACACGCATGCACACACACACACACACACACACACACACACACACACACACACACACACACACACACACACACACACAGTACGCACTCACACAAACACACAGAAGTGCATATACACACACTCTCCCTCTCTATCCTCTCAGTTTGTCCAATCACGTGCCCTCCTCTCCGCCTCTGTCTTTGTCTGTTTGCTCTCCCCCTCTAGGCGGAGCCTGCTGATTGGCTATCAGAGGTCAGCTGGGTGTTATTGATTGACCTAACGGATGAGGCCAGCGCCTCTGCCCGGGATCCAACAAAGAACAGCGCTAGGGCTGGCAACCTCTCGTTGACCCTCGCTCCCCCGTAGCCACGGTGACACGCCTCTGCAAACACAGCCGTGGTTCAACGCACCGTGAGGCTGCCAACAGGACACACACACACACCACACACAACACCAAACAACCGCACATACACACATACACACCACACACACACAATGTAAATAATCATTTTTTCTTTTCATTTTTTAATATATTTCAATCTCTTTTTTTTCCATTTTCAAATTAAATATACAGTCATGGCCAAAAGATTTGAGAATGACACAAGTATTAATTTTCACAAGTCTGCTGCCTCAGTTTGTATGATGGCATTTGCATATAATCCAGAATGTTATGAAGAGTGATCAGATGAATTGCAATTAATTGCAAAGTCCCTCTTTGCCATGCAAATGAACTGAATCCCAAAAAACATTTCCACTGCTTTTCAGCCCTGCCACAAAAGACCAGCTGACATCATGTCAGTGATTCTCTCGTTAACACAGGTGTGAGTGTTGACGCGGACAAGGCTGGAGATCACTCTGTCATGCTGATTGAGTTTGAATAACAGACTGGAAGCTTCAAAAGGAGGGTGGTGCTTGGAATCATTGTTTTTCCTCTGTCAACCATGGTTACCTGCAAGGAAACACATGCCGTCATCATTGCTTTGCACAAAAAGGGCTTCACAGGCAAGGATATTGCTGCCAGTAAGATTGCACCTAAATCAACCATTTATTGGATCATCAAGAACTTCAAGGAGAGCGGTTCAATTGTTGTGAAGAAGGCTTCAGGGCGCCCAAGAAAGTCCAGCAAGCGCCAGGAACGTCTCCTAAATTTGATTCAGCTGCGGGATCAGGGCACCACCAGTACAGAGCTTGCTCGGAAATGGCAGCAGGCAGATGTGAGTGCATCTGCATGCACAGTGAGGCGAAGACTTTTGGAGGATGGCCTGGTTTTAAGAAGGGCAGCAAAGAAGCCACTTCTCTCCAGGAAAAACATCAGGGACAGACTGATATTCTGAAAAAGGTACAGGGATTAGACTGCTGAAGACTGGGGTAAAGTCATTTTCTCTGATGAATCCCCTTTCCGATTGTTTGAGGCATACGGAAAAAAGCTTGTCTGGAGAAGACAAGGTGAGCGCTACCATCAGTCCTGTGTCATGCCAACTGTAAAGCCTGAGACCATTCATGTGTGGGGTTGCTTCTCAGCCAAGGGAGTGGGCTCGCACACAATGTTCCCTCACTCACAATGAATAAAGAATGGTACCAACACATCCTCAGAGAGCAACTTCTCCCAACCATCCAGAAACAGTTTGGTGACGGGCAATGCCTTTATCCAGCATGATGGAGCACCTTGCAATAAGGCAAAAGTGATAACTAAGTGGCTCTGGGAACAAAACATCAATTTTTTGGGACCATGGCCAGAAAACTCCCCAGACCTTAATCTCATAAAGAACTTGTTGTCAATCCTCAAGAGGCGGGTGGACAAACAAAACCCCACAAATTCTGACAAACTCCAAGCATTGATTATGCAAGAATGTGCTGCCATCAGGATGTGGCCCAGAAGTTAATTGACAGCTTGCCAGGGCGGATTGCAGAGGTCTTGAAAAGAAAGGTCAACACTGCAAATATTGACTCTTTGCATCATTTTCATGTAATTGTCAATAAAACGCCTTTGACACTAATGAAATGCTTGTAATTATACTTCAGAATTCCATAGTAACATCTGAAAAAAATATCTAAAGACACTGAAGCAGCAAACTTTGTGGAAATTTACATTTGTGTCATTCTCAAAACTTTTGACCACGACTGTACCTTCCTGCAACCCGCCTCACCCAATGTGGTACGGATCTACTATTTGTTTAGACCTTATAACTGGAACCATTAGCAGCTAACCAGATAATTAGCTACTAGCCATTTAGTCATTTTTAGCCACTGCTAGTGGTCTTTACCTTTTAGCTCAGACACCAGCCACTTTAGCCCAGATAGCCCGGATAATATCTGCCAGTCTGCACAGCGCGATATCAGCCCTGAGCATATCGGACTGCTTTATTCCATTACATCATCCGGATTTCTGCCGCAAGCCCTGGACCATTACACCGGATCATCGCAGCTAGCTAGCTGCTACCGTGTGGCCAGTTAGCCTCGAGCTAGCCTCAAGCTAGGCCCATCTCCCGGCTTGCAAACGAAGTACACCAACTACAATACCTCTCTTGCCAATTGGCCTTGACCCTTTGTCGACACAGAGCTCCACCAATCCATCACGACTGGTCTGCTGGTCTGCTGACCTAATTTGGCTGATGTGCTCTCAACCGGCCACTGCGTCGTGGATGTGGGTGAAGACCTTTCTGCTAGTCCCGGCCCGCTAGCTTCCTGAACGCCATGTCTCCCGCTCGCCTAGCATAGTAACGACTACCGAACTGCTCCCTGTTTCATCTATTGCTGCTCAATAATGTCAATATGCCTTATATACTGTTGTTTAAGGTAGCTCTCATTGTTTTATTTTACTGCGGAGCCCCTAGACCCGCTCAACACGCCTCAGATAGCTCCTTTGTCCCAAGCCTACACATGCGGAGACAGCATATAGCTTAACTGGCACCTAACTTGCATCTCTGGCACTTCCAGAGATGCAACCTCTCTCATCGTCACTCAATGCCTAGGTTTTCCGCCACTGTACTCGCACCCTACCATACCCTTGTCTGTACATTGTGTCCTGAATCTATCCTACCACTCCCAGAAATCTGCTCTGTTTCTCTGTTCCCAACGCACTAGACAACCAGTACTTATAGCCTTTAGTCGTACCCTCATCCTACTCCTCCTCTGTTCCTCTGGTGATGTAGCGGTTAACCCAGGCCCCGTGTGTCCCCAGGCACTCTCATTTGTTGACTTCTGTAACCGTAAAGCCTTGGGTTCATGCATGTTATCATCAGAAGCCTCCTCCCTAAGTTAGCTTTATTCACTGCTTTAGCACACTCTGCCAACCCAGATGTCCTAGCCATGTCTGAATCCTGGCTTAGGAAGGCCACCAAAAATTCTGAAATTTCCATTCCCAATTACAACATTTTCCATCAAGATAGAACTGCTAAAGGGGATGTAATTGCAATATACTGTAGAGATAGCCTGCAGAGTTATGTCATACTATCCAGGTCTATGCCCAAACAGTTTGAGCTTCTACTTTTAAAAATCTATCTCTCCAGAAATAAGTCCCTCACTGTTGCCGCTTGTTATTGACCCCCCTTAACTGCCAGCTATGCCCTGGACACAATATGTGAATTGATTGCCCCTCATCTATCGTCAGAGTTTGTACTGTTAGGTGACCAAAACAGGGATGTGGTTAACACCCCGGCCGTCCTACAATCTAAGGTAGATGCCCTTAATCTCACACATACTATCAAGGAACCTACCAGATACTACCCCAAATCCGTAAACATGGGCAACCTCATAGATATCATCCTGACCAACTTGCCCTCTAAATACACCTCTACTGTTTTCAACCAGGATCTCAGCGATCACTGCCTCATTGCCTGCGTCCGGTATGGGTCCGCAGTCAAATGACCACCCCTCATCACTGTCAAATGCTCCCTAAAACACTTCTGTTAGCATGCCTTTCTAATAAACCTTCCCCGGGTATCCTGGAATGACATTGACCTCATCCCGTCAGTAGAGGATACCTGGTTGTTCTTTAAAATTGCTTTCCTCACAATCTTAAATAAGCATGCACCTTTCAAAAAATGTAGAGTTAAGAACAGATATAGTCCTTGGTTCACTTGACTGCCCTTGACCAGCACAAAAACATCCTGTGGCGTACTGCACTAGCTTTGAATAGTCCCCGTGACATGCAACTTTTCAGGGATGTCAGGAACCAATATACACAGTCAGGAAAGCAAAGGCTAGCTTTTTCAAACAGAAACTTGCATCCTGCAGCACAAATTCAAAAAAATTTTGGGACACTGTAAAGTCCATGGAGAATAAGAGTACCTCCTCCCAGCTGCCCCCTGCACTGAGGATAGGAAGCACTGTCACCACTGATTAATCAACGATAATTGAGAATTTCAATAAACATTTTTCTACGGCTGGCCATGCTTTCCACCTGGCTACCCCAGCCCCGGCCAACAGCTTTGCACCCCCCGCAGCAACTGGCCCAAGCTCCCCCCCACTTCTCCTTCACCCAATTCCAGACAGTTGATGTTATGATAGAGCTGCAAAATCTGGATCCTACAAATCAGCTGGGCTAGACAATCTGGACCCTCTCTTCTTAAAATAATCAGCCGCCATTGTTGCAACCCCTATTACTAGTCTGTTCAACCTCTCTTTCGTATCATCTGAGATTCCTCAAGATTGGAAAGCGTCCACGGTCATCCCCCTCTTCAAAGGGGGACACTAGACCAAAACTGTTACAGACCTATATCCATCCTGCCCTGCCTTTCTAAAGTCTTCAAAAGCCAAGTGAACAAACAGATCACTGACCATTTCGAATCCCACCGTACCTTACTAGCTATGCAATCCGATTTCCGAGCTGGTCACGGGTGCTCCTCAGCCACGCTCAAGGTCCTAATCGATATCATAACCGCCATCGATAAAAGACAGTACTGTGCAGCTGTCTTAATCGACCTGGCCAAGGCTTTCGACTCTGTCAATCACCGTATTCTTATCGGCAGACTCAACAGCCTTGGTTTCTCAAATGACTGCCTCGCCTGGTTCCCTAACTACTTCTCAGAGGAGGAGTAGCAAGGATCAGACCAATGTGCAGCGTGGTAAGTGTCCATAATGATATATTTAATAAATCAACATAACACTGAACAATATAACAAAACTACAAACAAACAACTGAAACAGTCCCGTTTAGTGAAAACACTAACACAGGATACAACCACCCACAAAACACAATAGAAAACAGTCTACCTAAATATGGCTCCCAATCAGAGACAATGACTTACACCTGCCTCTGATTGAGATCCATACTAGGCCAAACACATAACAACAGAACAAAACATAGAAAAACAACATAGAATGCCCACCCCGACTCAAGCCCTGACCAACCAAAATAAAGACATGAAAAAGGAACTAAGGTCAAAACGTGACAGCTGGGACCCTTTGGGTTGAAACAGAGGAAGATCTTCAAAAGTAAGTGATTTATTTAATAGCTATTTGTGATTTTATGAAGCCTGTGCAGGTATGCTTTCGCAGTAAAGACTTTTTGAAATCAGACAACGCAGTTAGAATTTAAGCTTTTAAATGATGTCAGACGCTTGTATGTTCATGAATGCTTAATATTACAATTTTTTTTTTTAAATTGCGCGCTATCCAATTTCACTGGATGTTGTCGTTTGTGTCCCGCTAGTTGGACGCCTATCCCTAAAGCTAGGTAAAGCCCCACCTTATCTCAGCTCACTGGTCACCTTAGTAACACCCACCAGTAGCACACGCTCCAGTAGGTATATTTCACTGGTCATCCCCAAAGCCAACGCCTCCTTTGCCCACCTTTCCCACCTTTCCTTCTCTGCTTCCAATGACTGGAACAAATTGCAAAAATCACTGAAGTTTGAGACTTATATCTCCCTCACTAAATGTAATCATCAGCTCTCAGAGCAACTTACTGATCTTTGCAGCTGTACACAGCCCATCTGTAAATAAAGCATCCAACCAACGACCTACCTCATCCACATATGTGTTTTTGATTTTTCTGCTCTTTTGCACACAAGTTTTTATACTTGCACATCCTCTACTGCACATCTATCACTCCAGTGTTCATTTGCTAAATTGAAATTACTTCGCCACTGTGGCCTATTTATTGCCTTACCTCCTTACTTCATTCGCAGACACTGTATACAGATTTTTCTATTGTGTTATTGACTGTACATTTGTTTATCCCATGTGTAACTCTGTGTTGTTGTTTTTGTCACACTGCTTTGCTTTATCTTGGCCAGGTCGCAGTTGTAAATGAGAACTTGTTCTCAACTGTTAAAGATCGGGTGACTTTTTTCAACATTTTGTTAAAAATCGCGCAACATTTCAACGTCCTGCTACTCATGCCAGGAATATAGTATATGCATATGATTAGTATGTGTGAATAGACAACACTCTGAATTTTCTAAAACTGGTTAAATCATGTCTGTGACTACAACAGAACGTTAATAGCAGGCAAAATCCCAAGAAAAATCTGGTCACAAAAAAAATAAAAAATATCCATCCGCCAGTCTCTGAGTTGTCTATGGCAAGGGAAAATAGATAGCGGTCAGTTTACAGTTCCTACAGCTTCCACACGATGTCGCCAGTACTGGCAATTGGGTTGAAATTCATCCTTGGTGAAATGAGAAATAGGCACTTCCTGTCATCCAGTACACAGGAGGAAGTTTATGGAAGAGAGAATATGGACCATGATTTCAAGAGTAGCTGCTATTGAATACAGATCGCCCCGTGATCAATTTGATCGATTATTAACGTTTACAAATACCTAAAGTTGGGTTACAAAAGTAGTTTGAAGTGTTTTGTCAAAGTTTATAGGCAACTTTTTTCATTTTAAAAAATGACGTTTTGGGAAGCATTTTTTTCCTGGATCAGACGGGCTATATAAATGGACATTTTGGGTATACATGGATGGATTTAATCGAAAAAAATACCCAATTGTGATGTTTATGGGACATATAGGAGTACCAACAAAGAAGCTCGTCAAAGGTAATGAATGTTTTACATTTTATTTCTGCGTTTTGTGTAGCGCCGGCTACGCTAATTCTTTTGTTTACGTCCCCTTCAGGTATTTCGGGGGGTTGCATGCTATCAGATAATAGCTTCTCATGCTTTCGCCGAAAAGCATTTTAAAAATCTGACATGTTGGCTAGATTCACAACGAGTGTAGCTTTAATTCAGTACCCTGCATGTGTGTTTTAATGAAAGTTTGAGTTTTATCGAGTACTATTAGCATTTGGCGTTGCGCATTTCCATTTCCTGTTGGCCAGGTGAGACGCTAGCGTCTCACCTGGCTCTAAGAGGTTTTAAATAAAGGTGAAATGAAAAACACACACACGCCACACACACACACACACCCCACGCACACACCACACACACACACACCCGACTGGGTGAGCTTATCTGGCCTTGCTGGGAAGGAGAGCGAGAGAGAGAGAGAGAGAGAGAGAGAGAGAGAGAGAGAGAGAGAGAGAGAGAGAGAGAGAGAGAGAGAGAGAGAGAGAGAGAGATGGAGTGAAAGACCGAGAAGGCACAGTGACATATTCTTACATTACCTGGAGAGAGAATGATTAGCAGTAACGTTACAATAGACAGTGAAGATATCACCTGTTTAGATCTGCCATATAAGTGAGGATACCAGTCCAGTATGTCTCATTGTTGGGTTCCATGTTTTCACACCTATTCCACCCATTGTAGGATGTTGAGAAAAAATGTGTGGCCAAAAGTACATGGTTGCCACACTACAGCATTGTAATATCAGCCCCTAACAATAATCCAGCCGCCTCTATTAAATGAGCTGAATGTGGAGGGGTTGCTGAGCTAAATGCGGACTCATTGGTGTGACTGTGTGATGGTGTAATAGTGGGCCCCAACCATGCCTGTCCCAGCCTGCCTTTTAACTAGCACAGCATGATCATTACCACACCACCAGGATCTAAGGAGATCTCCCCCCCACTCTCTGTTCACAACCACCCAGACCCTCACCCACCGCACCCCACTCTGCCCATCCTATCCCATCCTATTCCTCTGTCCCGGGAATGGGATGTCAACACCTGTGTCTTTACAATTGCACCATTTACTTATTAAGACTAATTTAATGTTGAGGACAAAGACTTTGTGGGTCCCAAGCATTGCAACACATCAATGTGCTCATTAAGATGTACGGAAATATGGAATGAGAATGCTAACCCATACACAAAATCACACTATGAACATTATCCACAGCCCTGCAAACTGCACATTTGCTTTCCCAAGCCAAACTCTACTGAAACCTGATGCTAAACATTTTTGAGCTGTCGGTTAGCTTTGTCGGTTAGCTTTGTCGGTTAGCTTTGTCGGTTAGCACTGGCAGCATCCATCTACCTGAACCTCAAGTCATAGAACACTTCACCCCTCTGGTGAAAGCCAAGTGTGGAGGAAGATATTAGTGGGTGTCAGAATAACATACGTCCCTCTACTCAGATGTGGACTAATTACAGTGTGAAGGGTGAGATCTTCAGATGTGGACTAATTACAGTGTGAGGGGTGAGATCTTCAGATGTGGACTAATTACAGTGTGAAGGGTGAGATCTTCAGATGTGGACTAATTACAGTGTGAAGGGTGAGACCTTCAGATGTGGACTAATTACAGTGTGAAGGGTGAGATCTTCAGATGTGGACTAATTACAGTGTGAGGGGTTAGATCCTCAGATGTGGACTAATTACAGTGTGAGGGGTGAGATCTTCAGATGTGGACTAATTACAGTGTGAAGGGTGAGATCTTCAGATGTGGACTAATTACAGTGTGAGGGGTTAGATCCTCAGATGTGGACTAATTACAGTGTGAGGGGTGAGATCTTCAGGTGTGGACTAATTACAGTGTGAGGGTGAGATCTTCAGATGTGGACTAATTACAGTGTGAAGGGTGAGATCCTCAGATGTGGACTAATTACAGTGTAAGGGGTGAGATCTTCAGATGTGGACTAATTACAGTGTGAGGGGTGAGATCCTCAGATGTGGACTAATTACAGTGTGAGGGGTTAGATCCTCAGATGTGGACTAATTACAGAGTGAGGGGTGAGATCTTCAGATGTGGACTAATTACAGTGTGAAGGGTGAGATCTTCAGATGTGGACTAATTACAGTGTGAGGGGTTAGATCCTCAGATGTGGAGTAATTACAGTGTGAGGGGTGAGATCTTCAGATGTGGACTAATTACAGTGTGAAGGGTGAGATCTTCAGATGTGGACTAATTACAGTGTGAGGGGTGAGATCCTCAGATGTGGACTAATTACAGTGTGAGGGGTGAGATCTTCAGATGTGGACTAATTACAGTGTGAGGGGTGAGATCCTCAGATGTGGACTAATTACAGTGTGAGGGGTGAGATCTTCAGATGTGGACTAATTACAGTGTGAAGGGTGAGATCTTCAGATGTGGACTAATTACAGTGTGAGGGGTGAGATCCTCAGATGTGGACTAATTACAGTGTGACGGGTGAGCCCCTCTGGCCAGAGCAGAGCAGGGGTTGAGTGGCAGAATGTGCTCTTCCAGTCGCTGATGTGTACACACAGAGAGGAGGGTCATGAGGGGAGGGAGGGCCTGGCTAGGGCACACAAGAAGCCTGGAGGGTAAGTATGTGCTTGTATACTAACATACTGTACATGTGCTCTGTGTGGGAAAACAGAACTCTTCTTTTAAGCCATCAGCTTCTCTCTCTCTCTATCTCTCCTCCCTCCCTCCCTCCCTCCCTCCCTCCCTCCCTCCTGGAGAACACCAAACTGGTCCTCTTCCACACTGCTGTAAGTATTAAAACAAACCAAACGGTTGAGTCACACAGAAACTAAACACAATTAGCTGCTTATACTGAAGTTGGTGCAGAAGATTATGAGAAAACGGTCTAAGTTTACACATTGCGGTGCCAGCAACATAAACCCAGACAGAACAGGAGAAATAAATCCGTGTGTATGATAAACAATGGATCATGATAGAAGGGTTTAATCACACTGAATACTAATTCAATAAACAAGGCAGCAGCACGAATGCTCAGCTCACCAATCTTGATTTTTTTTTTTTCCCCCATAGGTTTTAAAGTGTGTGCTTTAAACCTATGCAATGAGAGTTTAGATGCCAATTTCAAGATCTCTATTTCATGCCCTTCTGATGCCACACACACACACCTGTAGTGGTGATGGGGGTTAGAAGGGGAGTGTCTGCCTAATGGTTTACAGCTTTCTGCAGGGTGAAATTTTCCAGATTCTTGGTGACTTCCGGCAAATAAAAAGAGGAGAAGAGGAGAGGTAAATCACAGTGGGAGAGGAGAGAAGATGAGAAGAGGAGAGAGGAGAAGACAGGAGAAGAGGTGAGAATAGGAGAAGAGAAGAGAGGAGAGGAGAAGATAGGAGAAGAGGTGAGAATAGGAGAAGAGAAGAGAGGAGAGGAGAAGATAGGAGAAGGGAGGAGAAAAAAGGAGAACAGAGGTGAAGAGAAGAGAGGAGAGGAGAATAGAGGAGAACAGGGGAGAACAGAGTAGAGAAGAGAGAAAAGGAGAGGAGAACAGAGCAGAACAGAGGAGAGGAGGAGAGCATAACAAAGAAGAAGAGAGGAGATGAGAGGAGAAGATAAAAGAGGATAGGAGAGGAGAAGAGAGATGAAGAGAGGAGAAGAGAGGTGAACAGAAGCGAAGAGAAGACCGGAGAGGAGAAGAGAGGAGAAAATGTGAGAGGAGAGGAGAGGAGAGGAGAGGAGAGGAGAGGAGAGGATGAGAGAGAAGAGCAGTGTAGCATTGCTACAACAGTGCTACAACGCCGCTACAATGCCGCTACAACATTGCTACAACATCGCTACAACACCGCTACAACCCTGCTACAACACCGCTACAACCCTGCTACAACACCGCTACAACATTGCTACAACACCGCTACAACCCTGCTACAACACTGCTACAACACCGCTTCAACTCTGCTACAACACTGCTACAACACCTCTACAACCCTGCTACAACACCGCTACAACACTGCTACAACACCGCTTCAACCCTGCTACTACACTTCTACAACACCGCTACAACCCTGCTACAACACTGCTACAACACTGCTACAACACTACTACAACACTGCTACAACACTACTGCTACTCTACTACAACACTGCTACAACACTACTACAACACTGCTCCAACACTACTGCTAGGCTGCTACAACACCGCTACAACACCGCTACAACACTGCTAATACACCGCTACAACACTGCTACAACACTGCTACAACACCGCTACAACACCGCTACAACACCGCTACAACACTACTGCTACTCTGCTACAACACCACTACAACACTACTACAACACTGCTCCAACACTACTGCTACTCTGCTACAACACTAATACAACACTGCTCCAACACTACTGCTACGTCGCTACAACACCGCAACAACACCGCTACAACACTGCTAATACACCGCTACAACAAAGCTACAACACCGCTACAACACCGCTACAACACCGCTACAACACTACTGCTACTCTGCTACAACACCGCTACAACACTACTACAACACTGCTCCAACACTACTGCTACTCTGCTACAACACCGCTACAACACCGCTACAACCCTGCTGCAACACTGCTACAACACCGCTACAACACTACTACAACACTGCTCCAACACTACTGCTACTCTGCTACAACACTACTGCTACTCTGCTACAACACCGCTACAACACTACTACAACACTGCTCCAACACTACTGCTACTCTGCTACAACACTGCTACAACACTACTACAACACTGCTCCAACACTACTGCTAAGCCGCTACAAAACTGCTACAACACTGCTAATACACCGCTACAACACTGCTACAACACCGCTACAACACTGCTACAACACTGCTACAACACTGCTACAACACTGCTACAACACCGCTACAACACTGCTACAACACTGCTCCAACACTACTGCTACTCTGCTACAACACTGCTACAACACTACTACAACACTGCTCCAAAACTACTGCTACACCGCTACAACACCGCTACAACACCGCTACAACACTGCTCCAACACTACTGCTACGCCGCTACAACACCGCTACAACACCGCTACAACACTGCTAATACACCGCTACAACACCGCTACAACACTACTACTACACTGCTACAACACTACTGCCACATATTACCATGACTGTGACGATTAGCAGTGTGTGTGGAGACTAGGAGGGCAACATGAGTGGGAAGTGACAGATGAGTCAGAGATGTACTGTATTACAGTCCTCTCTTAGCCCGTGTCCCTCACTGGGACAATAGGACACATTTATACATCTCTCTTTAGCTTCTTTCATTTGTTTTCTAAAAGGGAGATTATTACGGCACAACCAGAACCTTGTAAGAGAGTCTGCCAATGAGGATGATTCAGAGCTGGGGCTGGCTCCAGGTTGAGTGGACTGGTAGACACTGGGCCAGGCCAGGCTGAGTGTAACAGAGCTAGGCCGAACCAGGCTGGACTGTGGTGAACAGGAGGAGTGCAGGGCTCCTCCTGTTAACGGATAACCTGGTTTATGGAACTCAGACGTGGGATGCTCCCCCTGAGAATCGCCAGACCCCCTGACGACTCAACACACACACAAACACACACACTCATGAACCACAGCTCCCACACACACTGGACTGCAACAGTGAATGTATCCGTTTCTTTTTAAACACGTAAATGACTGTAGCATAGGCATGACCAGGGGACTCTTAACAAGCTAGTAGACTAACAGTCTGAAATAGTAACTCTGGTTATATAGTACACATAGAAAACTTTTGTCATTCTGGGCTGTAAACATATCCTAATTTAGATTTTTATAATTTAGCAGACAGTCTTATCCAGAGCGACTCACAGTTCTGAGTGCATACATTTTGTGTTCTGGTCCCCCGTAAGAATGGAAGCCACAACCCTGGCATGGCAAGCGTCATATTTAGCAAGCGCCATGTGTAGCAAGCGCCATGCTCTACCAACTGAGCCACACCTTAGTGTTAGTGGATAGGGTGAAGAGAGCTGCATTTGGGTTAAACACCAGACATAAATGTTAGAGTGGACAGCAGAGCTCTTTGGGGTTTGTGTTGCAGTTTACGATGCGTCATGGCTGAGGACAGAAAACATGGTGGGGGAAGTAAAAAGCCTGTACACAAATACAGAGCACCTTATAATACAGCACTGTGCAGTACATTTCATCCAGGGAAGAGTTATGGACAGGGCTCAGGAGTGCACGGTTAATATGGCCGTTTCAAATGCACTCCTACTGAGAAATGGGACACAACAGGAAATAGCTTTGCAGTTTTTTTCTGGACGAGAGGGGCCAATAACTGTCATTTCAGTTTAGGCCTGGAGGCCTCTCAGGAGTAGCCGTCTGTTCAACAGTTTGGGGCCCCACAATTAAAGAGTGTCCCACTACAGAGATGCTATTGCCAGATCTGGAGCATTCTTCACCCCTTGGCAGGTCCCAAAATGCTCCAGGGTCCCCGAAAAGCACCTGTGTGAGTGTGAGGTAAGGGGTGTGTGGTGTTGTGGGGGTCTGCACCATGTCTCTCCCCTGCTCTCTTTACATGATGTGACATTTACTGTCCTGTCCGCTCGCCGCTGACTCAACCTAACGGCAACCGTGGGACACCTACTCACTGTTCTCTCTGTCTCTGTCTCTCTCTGCCTCTCTGTCTCTCTGTCTCTCTGTCTCTCTTTGTCTCTCTGTCTCTCTCTCTCCCTCTGTGTGTCTCTCTCTCTCTGTGTTTCGCTCTCTCTCTCTCTCGCTCTCCTCATTTCTTGATATGTTGCTGGTCCTCCTGCTTGCAGATGAATGGATGAATGAATGGATGGATGGATGGATGAATAGATGGATGAATGGATGGATGAATGGATGGATATGTGAAAGGGCTGATTAAAAGAGAGAAGCATAAAAGGAAAACAAACAAACAAACAAATGGGATGAGAAAGAGGAGGAAGTGACCGAGAGGTCAACTCTATCAGATACACATGGCTAAAAGGAAAGGGGCTGTAAAAGTTCAAGAGGAGACGTCCCACGTTATCCAGAGAAAACAAACCACAGGCTGACTATACAAAGCCATCTGCATGCAAACACACTGAGGCTGGGCCATGGTAACATCAACAAGCAATGACAACTGAATTGACAATGATAATTGGTGGAAAGCTTTCTGCTGCTTAGAACAAAGCATGTACACACAAACACAAGTACACACAAACACATGTACACACAAACACAAGTACACACAAACACATGTACACACAAACACAAGTACACACAAACACAAGTACACACAAACACAAGTACACACAAACACATGTACACACAAACACATGTACACACAAACACATGTACACACAAACACATGTACACACAAACACATGTACACACAAACACAAGTATACACAAACACATGTACACACAAACACAAGTACACACAAACACATGTACACACAAACACAAGTACACACAAACACATGTACACACAAACACAAGTACACACAAACACATGTACACACAAACACATGTACACACAAACACACGTACACACAAACACATGTACACACAAACACAAGTACACACAAACACATGTACACACAAACACATGTACACACAAACACATGTACACACAAACACAAGTACACACAAACACAAGTACACACAAACACATGTACACACAAACACAAGTACACACAAACACAAGTACACACAAACACATGTACACACAAACACATGTACACACAAACACAAGTACACACAAACACATGTACACACAAACACATGTACACACAAACACATGTACACACAAACACATGTACACACAAACACAAGTACACACAAACACATGTACACACAAACACAAGTACACAAAAACACATGTACACACAAACACATGTACACACAAACACATGTACACACAAACACATGTGCACACAAACACATGTACACACAAACACAAGTACACACAAACACATGTACACACAAACACAAGTACACACAAACACATGTACACACAAACACATGTACACACAAACACATGTACACACAAACACAAGTACACAAAACACATGTACACACAAACACATGTACACACAAACACATGTACACACAAACACAAGTACACACAAACACATGTACACACAAACACAAGTACACACAAACACATGTACACACAAACACATGTACACACAAACACATGTACACACAAACACATGTACACACAAACACATGTACACACAAACACATGTACACACAAACACAAGTACACACAAACACATGTACACACAAACACAAGTACACACAAACACATGTACACACAAACACATGTACACACAAACACATGTACACACAAACACATGTACACACAAACACATGTACACACAAACACAAGTACACACAAACACATGTACACACAAACACAAGTACACACAAACACAAGTACACACAAACACATGTACACACAAACACATGTACACACAAACACAAGTACACACAAACACATGTACACACAAACACATGTACACACAAACACATGTACACACAAACACAAGTACACACAAACACATGTACACACAAACACATGTACACACAAACACATGTACACACAAACACAAGTACACACAAACACATGTACACACAAACACAAGTACACACAAACACATGTACACACAAACACATGTACACACAAACACATGTACCCACAAACACATGTACACACAAACACATGTACACACAAACACATGTACACACAAACACAAGTACACACAAACACATGTACACACAAACACATGTACACACAAACACAAGTACACACAAACACATGTACACACAAACACAAGTACACACAAACACATGTACACACAAACACATGTACACACAAACACATGTACACACAAACACATGTACACACAAACACAAGTACACACAAACACATGTACACACAAACACAAGTACACACAAACACATGTACACACAAACACATGTACACACAAACACATGTACACACAAACACATGTACACATAAACACAAGTACACACAAACACATGTACACACAAACACATGTACACACAAACACAAGTACACACAAACACATGTACACACAAACACAAGTACACACAAGCACATGTACACACAAACACAAGTACACACAAACACATGTACACACAAACACATGTACACACAAACACATGTACACACAAACACATGTACACACAAACACAAGTACACACAAACACATGTACACACAAACACATGTACACACAAACACATGTACACACAAACACATGTACACACAAACACATGTACACACAAACACAAGTACACACAAACACATGTACACACAAACACATGTACACACAAACACAAGTACACACAAACACATGTACACACAAACACATGTACACACAAACACAAGTACACACAAACACAAGTACACACAAACACATGTAGACACAAACACAAGTACACACAAAAACAAGTACACACAAACACATGTACACACAAACACAAGTACACACAAACACAAGTACACACAAACACATGTAGACACAAACACAAGTACACACAAAAACAAGTACACACAAACACATGTAGACACAAACACATGTACACACAAACACAAGTACACACAAACACAAGTACACACAAACACATGTACACACAAACACAAGTACACACAAACACATGTACACACAAACACAAGTACACACAAACACAAGTACACACAAACACATGTACACACAAACACATGTACACACAAACACATGTACACACAAACACAAGTACACACAAACACATGTACACACAAACACAAGTACACATAAACACAAGTACACACAAACACAAGTACACACAAACACATGTACACACAAACACAAGTACACACAAACACATGTACACACAAACACAAGTACACACAAACACATGTACACACAAACACATGTACACACAAACACATGTACACACAAACACAAGTACACACAAACACAAGTACACACAAACACAAGTACACACAAACACATGTACACACAAACACATGTACACACAAACACAAGTACACACAAACACATGTACACACAAACACATGTACACACAAACACATGTACACAAAAACACAAGTACACACAAAAACATGTACACACAAACACAAGTACACACAAACACAAGTACACACAAACACAAGTACACACAAACACATGTACACACAAACACAAGTACACACAAACACATGTACACACAAACACAAGTACACACAAACACAAATACACACAAACACATGTACACACAAACACATGTACACACAAACACATGTACACACAAACATAAGTACACACAAACACATTTACAGACAAACATAAGTACACATAAACAAAAGTACACACAAACACAAGTACACACAAACACATGTACACACAAACACAAGTACACACAAACACATGTACACACAAACACAAGTACACACAAACACATGTACACACAAACACAAGTACACACAAACACATGTACACACAAACACAAGTACACACAAACACATGTACACACAAACACATGTACACACAAACACACATGTACACACAAACACACATGTACACACAAACACACATGTACACACAACCATACATGGACACACAACCATACATGGACACACAAACACACATGTACACACAACCATACATGGACACACAACCATACATGGACACACAACCATACATGGACACACAAACACACATGGACACACAACCATACATGGACACACAACCATACATGTACACACAAACACAAGTACACACAAACACATGTACACACAAACACATGTACACACAAACACACATGTACACACAAACACGCATGTACCACACACATGTACCATACATGGACACACAACCATACATGGACACACAAACACACATGTACACACAACCATACATGGACACACAACCATACATGGACACACAACCATACATGGACACACAAACACACATGGACACACAACCATACATGGACACACAACCATACATGGACACACAACCATACATGGACACAGAAACATGAGCGGGTGCGGTGCGCACACACATACAAACACACAAAGCAAAATGTGTGAGAATTGGGATTTCATGGTTTTGGGAGTACTATATATGACAGTCCCAATTCATGTCCACCAGATTTGTCTGAGAGTTTTAACAGACACGATTACTCTAGTCCAGATGGGATGGTTCTGTGACGGCAGTGGTGGCGGTGGTTCAGTCTCAGTGTAGATAGCCAGGATCATCTACATTTAGAGACCTGGGTCCAGACCAGCCTCTGCCATAAAAGACTGGGCCAGACCAGCCCAGACCAGACTGGGCCAGACCAGACCATACCAGACCAGCCCAGAACAACCTAGACCACTGTGCAAGAAAAGCCCAGACCAACCCAGACATAAGCAGCAAAGGACAGACCCCGACCAGATTGGACCAGACCATACCAGACCAGCCTGGGCCAGACCACAACAGCCCACAACAGACCAGACCAGCCTGGGCCAGACCATCCCAGACAAGACTAGACCATATCAGCCCAGAACATGCCAGAGCAGAGCAGCCCAGTATAGACCCAGCCCAGCCCAGACTAACGCAGCCCAGCACTGGACCAGACCATACCAGTCCAGATCATGCCGGACCAGATAATACCAGCCCAGACTAGACCAGGCTAGACCAGACCAGGCCATAACTGCTCAGCCCAGAACATACCAGACCCTACCAGTCCAGACCAGACCAGACCAGCCCATACCAGCCAAGACCATACTAGACCAGCCCATACCAGCCCAGGCCATACTGGACAAGAGAGTCAGGCAGCACCATTGCGGCGGCCCCCCACATTTGGGCTTAAATAATGGCAACGCAGGCCGTTCATCATCTCTTATTGGTGTATGTACATACTGGGGTTTGCAGGAACATGATTGGTCGGTGCATTCATCAATCCGATAGGGATCAGTCCCATAAAGAGGAGAAGGGATTAGGTTGGTTGGGCCAAATGCATGGCGCTTCAGATAGTGATTAATCATGTCTTAATCCAGCCAGCCTCCTCATGCTTGTAGTCAGAGAACCTTCGCAAGGTTTATCATTCAAAGTATTAAATAATAGGGTTGTTATTAATAATGTTATCATGGATGTTATTATTATTGTTATTTTAATTTGATTTATTTTACCATTATTTAACCAGGTAAGCCAGTTGAGAACAAGTTCTCATTTACAACTGCGACCTGGCCAAGATAAAGCAAAGCAGTGCATTAAAAACAACAACACAGAGTTACACATAAACAAACGTACAGTCAATAAAACAAAAGAAAAATAGAAAAATCTACGTACAGTGTGTGCAAATGTAGAAGAGTAGGGAGGTAGGCAATAAATAGGCCATAGAGGCGAAATAATTACAATTTAGCATTAACACTGGAGTGACAGATTTTGTTTTTTGCCTTTACCTCCCTTATCTCACCTCATTTGCTCACATTGTATATAGACTTATTTGTCTACTGTATTATTGACTGTATGTTTGTTTTACTCCATGTGTTTTACTCCATGTGTTGTTGTATGTGTCGAACTGCTTTGCTTTATCTTGGCCAGGTCGCAATTGTAAATGAGAACTTCTTCTCAACTTGCCTACCTGGTTAAATAAAGGTGAAATTAAAATAAATAAAATAAATAGATGTGCAGATGATGATGTGCAAGTAGCGATACTGGGGTGTAAAAAGAGCAAGAGCGTAAGTAAAAATATGAGGATGAGGTAGTTGGGTGTGATATTTACAGATTGGCTATGTACAGGTACAGTAATCGTTAAGCTGTTCTGACAGCTGATGCTTAAAATTAGAGAGGGAGATATAAGACTCCTGCTTCAATGATTTTTGCAATTTGTTCCAGTCACTGTTAGCAGAGAACTGGAAGGAAAGGCGGCCAAAGGAAGTGTTGGCTTTGGGGACCAGTGAAATATACCTGCTGGAGTGCGTGCTACGGGTGGGTGTTGCTATGGTGACCAAAAAAATACTTAAAAAATACTTATAGATGACCTGGAGACGAATATGTAGCGAGCACCAGACAACGAGAGCATACAGGTCGCAGTGGTGGGTAGTATATGGGGCTATGGTGACACAACAGATGGCACTGTGATAGACCACATCCAGTTTGCTGAGTAGAGTGTTGGGGGCTATTTTGTAAATGATATCGCCGAAGTCAAGGATTTGTAGGATAGTCAGTTTTACGAGGGTATGTTTGAGTGAAGGAGGCTTCGTTGCGAAATAGGAAGCCGATTCTAGATTCAATTTTGGATTGGAGATGCTTAATGTGAGTCTGGAAGGAGAGTTTACAGTCTAACCAGACACCTAGGTATTTATAGTTGTCCACATATTCTAAGTCAGAACCGTCCAGAGTAGTGATGCTAGTCGGGCAGAAGGATGCAGGTAGCAATCGGTTGAAGAGCATGCACTTAGTTTTACTAGCATTTAAAAGCAGTTGGAGGCCACGGAATATTATTATTGTAGCAGTAGTAGTCATCGCCATTGTTCTAGTAGTAGTAACAGTGTTAATACCACAGTATCATGTTTGATATTATGCTGAAGGATCATCATCAATTCTGAAAGACGGCTTGTCGTCAACATTTCAGTCAGCTTTTTAAACATGTTGAAATATTGAGTTCATCATAATATCAACACCGGCATGCAAGAATCACATTCACATCATAATGTTCTTGGCAGGTTTCTCTCCCTTTCCCCCCTCTCTCCATTTCTCCATGTTGTGATGATTTGCAGTAATGCTTTTAAAAGCCCCAAAAGTAAACAGAAATTAAGTGACCTTGCAAGAGACTTCAAGCAGAAAGGGTCAGGGATACAAAAGTCTGTTACAATGCCAGGAACACATGCATTTATATAAAAATAAACAGCGCTTTGGCAGTAATTAATAACAGTTGGGATTGAGGGATGTGTTGTGAGTTGCAGGTAGAACTGACTTGCCTAGTTAAATAATACATTAAAATAAAATAAATAAAGAAGACGAGAGTAATGAAAGAGTGGAGGAGAAGCAATACGAAGCGGAAGACATGGTGACAAATTCCTCACCTGCTTATTTAAGTCACCTCGACGCCATCTGTTTTCATTTCAACAGAGGTCAGTGGTCATCACTCCTTGGCTTGCATGCAACATGATCAGCTTCCAAGTACGTCAGAGGGTCTGCCATCGCCCCACCGGACTAGAACCCCCCCCCCCCTCTCTTAATCACATAGGGACTAGAAGCCCCCCCCCCCCCCCCCCCCCCCTCTCTCTCTTAATCACATAGGGACTAGAACCCCCCCTCCCCTCTTTCCTAAAGAGGGACTAGAACCCCCTCTCTTCCCCACATAGGGACTAGAACCCCCCACCCCTCCTCTTTCCTAAAGTGGGACTAGAGCCCCCTTTGTCCCCTACAGAGGGATTAGAATCCTGTGTCTCAACCATAGATGGACTAGAAACCCTCTCTCTCCCACAGAGGAACTAGAACCCCCTCTCTCTCCCACAGAGGAACTAGAACCCCCTCTCCCCCATACAGATGTACTAGAACCTCTCTCTCCTATACATACTAGAACCCCCTCTGTCACCTACAGAGGGACTAGAACCCTGTGTCTCAACCACAGATGGACTAGAAACCCTCTCTCTCCCACAGAGGAACTAGAACCCCCCCTCTCTCCCACAGATGAACTAGAACCTCCTCTCTCCCATACAGACGAGAACCCCCTCTCTCCCATACATACTAGAACCCCCTCCTCTCTCTATCTCTCTCTCACAGAGGGACTTACAACCCCCTCTTCCATAAGGATAACCCCCCCCCCCCCCCTCTTCCCTACCCCTACAGGGACTATAACACCCCCTTACAAAGGGACTATAACCCACTCTCTCCCTTACAAAGGGACTCTTTCCCCCACAGAAGGACTGGTTCCTCAGGGTGGCATTTGTCATGTTTGGGAATCTTGTTATATACTCTGCGTTCCTCACACGGGTGATAAGTAATCGTTATGGCTGGCCTTCCTGGCAACTCAGTGATCAGGGTGCCATGTTCAATCACAGCACCAGCTAATATTTCAAATTACATCCTGTTTGCCTTCGGTTGGAGAGGAGAGAACGCATCCAACCTACCATCCCTACCTCCATTCCTTCTCACCACCCATTCCCGTGGGGGAGTGCAGTGCAGGGGTGAGGAGTATGTCTGAACCCTAGAAGAGAGGAGTTAACATGAACAATCCACAGAGCTGCTGTCATACCAGCTGACGGACGTCCCCTCTCTTAATGTTATGAGAGCAAGAACGATTAATGAAAGGACAAAACAATATGTTGGTTAACTTTCTCACAAAGAATCATTAGACAGTACAATACGTTGATGTCTCCTTCATATTCTGTAAAGTAAAACAATAAGATATCAGGTTCTAAAAGAGAGAAACACATTCTTATGATTGGGCACCATTCTTCAAAATGCTATTACACAATGTAACTGCTAAACAGTTTGTTTAAAATAGTTAACCTTCTGCATTGACCCTTTCTGCACTAACTCTTTTAACTCATCACATACTCTACTGTTACTGTTTATTATCTATCCTGTTGACTAGTCACTTTACCCCTACCTATATGCACATACTGTATCTACCTCAATTACCCCCTACCTATATGTACATATCTACCTCAATTACCTTGTACACCTGCACATGGACTCGGTACTGATACCCCGTGTATATAGCCAAGTTATCGTTACTCATTTTGTCGTTATTTTCTATTATTTCTCTTTTGTTTCTCTCTGCATTTAAGGGAAGTAAGCAGTTCACTGTTAGTCTACCTGTTGTTTAGGAAGCTTGTGACAAATACGTTTTCTTTGATTTGAAAAATAAAATGGTTTGATAAAGGTTTAATAAACATTATAGAGGGTGAAATGAGAGTAAGGATGCAAACAGCCAGGTCACTCCAGGAAAGCCATTCATCGGGGAAGACCTTGATGAGCACTTCCTGTGGCCAGTGGCCATGCTGAGAGCTAGTAGCTATTTGAGCCCGCTAACACCCCTGTGTAAACAGTCCAACACATGAGAACACATAGGCCATTGTGTTGCTCCTGGCTACATGACACACCAGGGACCCTTGTCTCCATAGTGGTTTTGGAGGGCATCCGGAGAGGGGTGTCCTCTAAACTTCCTGTTGAGCTAGCTGCCTTGGAATGCAGTGTGGCGATGAGATGCAGCCTGGGAAGCTAGCGTGGGTCCTCTGGCTGTATTTATACAGCTTTAAGAGGAGTTCGTTTAGCAGGTGCATGGTGCTGTAAGTACAACCCCAATCCATCGCTAAGAGGATTAAAGCTAGGATGATATCTTTCTAGTAAATAACGTTTCTTGAATAAATAAAGGAAATAATGGAGCTCTCATTCCACTGCTTTCATCCTCTTTGCATTGGTAGACAAACAAGCTGAGTTTATTTGGAATATTAAAACACAGGTGTTAAGCCTCCCAAGCTGTGGTCTGTTTACAGGGGTTGTGTTTGTAAGGGTGTATATGTATCTTAGGATAAACAGTGTGCTGGTTGGAAACATCCTCCCGTCTCCTCTCCTCTAATCCCAGCAGCGCTACTGAGAGTGCATGCAAAAGAAGTGCTGTGATTTCCCCACACATACCCAAAACTACTCCATTCAATGCTGTGTCCCCCCTACCACCTCATATTGTAATGTGTGTATATGGGAGGCGAAGTCAAGTGCAGGAGAGCGGAGTATAATAAACAGGCGCACTTTAATACCGGTACCAAATGACAGCACATAACACATACAAGAGCCAAAAACACAGTCTAAAACACAAGTGCAACGCCTGACAAATATCCACGTAACAAATAACAATCACTCACAAATACAACATGGGGAACAGAGGGCTAAATAATAAACAAGTGATTGGTGAGTGAAGCCAGGTGTGATAAGACAAAGACAAAACAAATGGAAAATGAAAAGTGGATCGGCGATGGCTAAAAAGCCGGCGACGTCGACCGCCGAACGCCGCCCGAACAAGGAGAGGGACCGACTTCGGCGGGAGTCGTGACATATATAAGCTACTACTCCATTGAATTTGCTCAACTGGCAAGGTAAATAGAAAACATAATACCATATTTCCCTGCTCTCGATGGCTTTAAGTGGCAGGAGAATGTCAGAACATGTGCTGTCGCTGAGAAGTTGTTTGTTGTCTGTTGCCCTGTTAAGCGGTCAATAGAGATCTCACTCTCAAGGACATGGAAGCTCATATACAGTAACATAGCAGAACACCAGGGTCATACCCACCTGGTACAGATAATCTTGACGCCAAATTGCTTAGAGTTACAGCTAACCAAAAATCTACCCCAATCTCGCATATTTTTAATAAATGCTTGATGTATGGGGTGTGCCCAGAAGTCTGGAAAGAGTCAATGGTTATTCCACTACCTAAGGATAAAACATCTGCATTCACTGGTCCTCAGAGTCATCCTATAAGATTGCTGCTTGTGTTAAGTAAATTATTGGGAAAAAATGTATCTTTACAAATCAAGGATTATTTCTCATGTAATGGTCTGATAACGCGTTTCCAATATGCATACAAAGAAGGGCATTTTACGAGTACGTCCTTAGCACAAATGACAGATGATTGGTTAAAGAGTATGGATGACAGGAAGTTAGTTGGTGTAGTGTTGCTAGATTTCCGTGCTGCTTTTGATACAATTGAACTGTTACTAGGTAAACTCAAATGTTATGATTTAAGTCTGCAGCTCTATCCCAGATGGAAAGCTATCTATCAGAAGGTAAAAGTTGTTATTTAATGGTAGCTTTCAATCAGTAAAGATATTCACTGTGGTGTTCGTCAAGGAAGCTGCCTAGGCCCACTTCTCTACTCTATTTTTTACTAATGATTTACTACCTTCAGTAATGAACAAAGCAAGACTGGCAATGTATGCTGATGACTCTACAATGTATAGTGCAGCATCAGAATGTAATGAGCTAACAGATTTACTGAGTAGTGAACTAAGAATGGTGTCTGTTTGGGTTGATATGAACAAATTGGTGTATTTGTTTCAAGATATATACTTGCTGATGATCCCCAATTGAAATTGTTGATGAGTAGAGCAAGATAAAATGTAGAGCAATTAAAAAAAAACAGAACCATTAGTCGACATGTTGAACACGGCTTTATCATGATCAGAACACATAGATAATATTGTTATTAGGATGGGGTTGGGTAATGGCTGTTACAAGAACATTTTCAGAGCATGTAACGTCTATCACTCTGAATCAGATGATCTCTGGTCCTATCACACTTAGAGTACTGTCCAGTTATATGGTCAATCCCTGGTCCTATCACACTTAGAGTACTGTCCAGTTATATGGTCAATCCCAGGTCCTATCACACTTAGAGTACTGTCCAGTTATATGGTCAATCCCAGGTCCTATCACACTTAGAGTACTGTCCAGTTATATGGTCAATCCCAGGTCCTATCACACTTAGAGTACTGTCCAGTTATATGGTCATCTGCAGCAAAGAAAGATACAAAAAAACTCTAAATGGCTCAAAACAGGGCTGCCAGATAGGTTCTTCATTGCTCTAACCGTATGAATAGTATCCAAATGCATCAGAATCTCTCATGGTTTCATGTTGAAACAAATTACTATCCAGTCTTCTGACTTTCCTTAGGAATGCTATATTAAAAAACAAACACAGTATTTTCACACCAGTTAATACATACAGTGCCTTGCGAAAGTATTTGGCCCCCTTGAACTTTGCGACCTTTTGCCACATTTCAGGCTTCAAACATAAAGATATAAAACTGTATTTTTTGGGGAAGAATCAACAACAAGTGGGACACAATCATGAAGTGGAACGACATTTATTGGATATTTCAAACTTTTTTAACATATCAAAAACTGAAAAATTGGGCGTGCAAAATTATTCAACCCCTTTACTTTCAGTGCAGCAAACTCTCTCCAGAAGTTCAGTGAGGATCTCTGAATGATCCAATGTTGACCTAAATGACTAATGATGATAAATACAATCCACCTGTTTGTAATCAAGTCTCCGTATAAATGCACCTGCACTGTGATAGTCTCAGAGGTCCGTTAAAAGTGCAGAGAGCATCATGAAGAACAAGGAACACACCAGGCAGGTCCGAGATACTGTTGTGAAGAAGTTTAAAGCCGGATTTGGATACAAAAAGATTTCCCAAGCTTTAAACATCCCAAGGAGCACTGTGCAAGCGATAATATTGAAATGGAAGGAGTATCAGACCACTGCAAATCTACCAAGACCTGGCCGTCCCTCTAAACTTTCAGCCCATACAAGGAGAAGACTGATCAGAGATGCAGCCAAGAGGCCCATGATCACTCTGGATGAACTGCAGAGATCTACAGCTGAGGTGGGAGACTCTGTCCATAGGACAACAATCAGTCGTATATTGCACAAATCTGGCCTTTATGGAAGAGTGGCAAGAAGAAAGCCATTTCTTTAAGATATCCATAAAAAGTGTTGTTTAAAGTTTGCCACAAGCCACCTGGGAGACACACCAAACATGTGGAAGAAGGTGCTCTGGTCAGATGAAACCAAAATTGAACTTTTTGGCAACAATGCAAAACGTTATGTTTGGCGTAAAAGCAACACAGCTCATCACTCTGAACACACCATCCCCACTGTCAAACATGGTGGTGGCAGCATCATGGTTTGGGCCTGCTTTTCTTCAGCAGGGACAGGGAAGATGGTTAAAATTGATGGGAAGATGGATGGAGCCAAATACAGGACCATTCTGGAAGAAAACCTGATGGAGTCTGCAAAAGACCTGAGACTGGGACGGAGATTTGTCTTCCAACAAGACAATGATCCAAAACATAAAGCAAAATCTACAATGGAATGGTTCAAAAATAAACATATCCAGGTGTTAGAATGGCCAAGTCAAAGTCCAGACCTGAATCCAATCGAGAATCTGTGGAAAGAACTGAAAACTGCTGTTCACAAATGCTCTCCATCCAACCTCACTGAGCTCGAGCTGTTTTGCAAAAAATGTCAGTCTCTCAATGTGCAAAACTGATAGAGACATACCCCAAGCGACTTACAGCTGTAATCGCAGCAAAAGGTGGCGCTACAAAGTATTAACTTAAGGGGGCTGAATAATTTTGCACGCCCAATTTTTCAGTTTTTGATTTGTTAAAAAAGTTTGAAATATCCAATAAATGTCGTTCCACTTCATGATTGTGTCCCACTTGTTGTTGATTCTTCACAAAAAAATACAGTTTTATATCTTTATGTTTGAAGCCTGAAATGTGGGAAAAGGTTGCAAAGTTCAAGGGGGCCGAATACTTTCGCAAGGCACTGTACTAGCAACATGCACAACCATCAAACCAGACAGGTAAATGCAGGGCATCTAAGACAACCCAAGCCAAGGACAAATCGCCTGAAATCTGCAAGTTTTATGTAGAGCTATAGCTGAAGGGAACTCTTTACCAATCCATATTTCTCAGCAAAAAGTAAATCCACCTTCAAGAACCCCCCCCCCCTGTTTCTATTTCCTGACTGGACAGGAAATAGAAAGTATCAACTGACTGTTAAAAGTGTTTCCTGTCAGATATTTGAATTGTCTGTATATTCACTTGTTAAATGTTTTTAGTCTTGATATGTAATTGTTTTTAATGTATTTTTAATAGGTGTTGGACCCCAGGAAGATTAGCTAACGTTACATTGTTAGCTACTGGGGATCCTAACAAAAATTCACAAAATTTCTCCTCCTCCTCTCGCTTTTAATTTCTTAATTCCTCCAGGCAGTATGTGACTACCTGGGACGTGCTACACTGTCATGGGGAAAGAAGTGCTGGATGTTTCCACCTGTTAGGCCCGGGGAGGAGTTTGAGCCGCTCCACTCACTCCACCCCTCTCCTCCTTCTCCTGAAGGGAACAATCGGCCTATTACAGGGGAATCAATGGCCATCCCAGCTGGGGTCCCCGCTCATTGAGTGGAGAGGTGCTTGTGTGAGAAGTGTTGTGATGAGCGCTGTTCACTACGTGTCAAAAACACTCCAGGGCCCAAGTGGCTGGGTGGGGCAGTGAACCTTTTCCATTGCCCATAACACAATAATTCTCCTGGGCATGAAGTGGATAGAAGCACATGGGGAAGCCCTGGCCTTGAGTGGGTAAGAACCTCTATACTAGTGACCACAGGAAACAAACTAACCTCACACAGACCACTCCTCTAACTCTCCAACTCTAATAATCTACTGCACCCTCAGTCTGTAGGAAAGCCTATCCCATATTTAATGATGATCTACAGGTAGTGATGCATAATTCAAAGAGTCAACCAACCGCAAAAGGATAGACTCCTACCTGAGTTTGGTACTGAGGTACTGAGTTTGGAGCTCAGTCAAACTTCACTGAGCACTAAGCCTGCTAAGGTTGCATACAACATAGCATTTATAATATACATTAATGCACCAAGTCCACCAACGAACACGTGCCTGTGCCCAAGAACACTAAGGTAACCTGCCTAAATGACTACAGACCCGTAGCACTCACGACAGTAGGCATGAAGTGCTTTGAAAGGCTGGCCATGGCTCACATCAACAACATCATCCCAGAAACAGATCCACAGATGATGCCATCTCTATTGGACTCCAAACTGCCTTTCCCACCTGGACAAAAGGAACACCTATGTGAGAATGCCATTCATTGACTACAGCTCAGCGTTCAACACCATAGTGCCCTCAAAGTTCATAAATAAGCTAAGGACCCTGGGACTAAACACCTCCCTCTGCAGCTGGATCCTGGACTTCCTGATGGGCCGCCCCCAGGTGGTAAAGGTAGGTAACAACACATAACTGCCACGCTGATCCTCAACACAGGGCCCCTTAGGGGTGCGTGCTCAGTCCCTTCCTGTACTGCCTGTTTACCCATGACTGTGTGGCCTAGCACGACTCCAACACCATCATTAACCTCTTGAACCTATAGGGGCGCTGTGTCATTATTGGATAAAAAGACATGCCCGTTTTAAGCGCAATATTTTGTCACGAAAAGATGCTCGACTATGCATGGAATTGACAGCATTGGAAAGACACAACTCTGACGTCTCCAAAACTGCAAAGATATTATCTGTGCGTGCCCCAGAACTAATGCAACAGGCGAAACCAAGATGATGTTTCATATAGGAAATGCCCCGGATTCTGAAGGCGCTGTGTTCCAATGTCTCCTTATATGGCTGTGAATGCGCCAGGAATGAGCCTGCGCTTTCTGTATATTCCCCGGGGTGTCTGCAGCATTGTGACGTGTTTGCAGGCATATCATTGGAAGATTGACCATAAGAGACTACATTTACCTGGTGTCCCGCCCGGTGTCCTGTGTGTGTAATCAGTAAGTCCATGCGCGTTCCATTTCTTCAGAATTGAAAGTAAACTGCCACGATGGATTTTATCGTCGATAGATATGTGAAAAACACCTTGAGGATTGATTCTAAACATCGTTTGCCATGTTTCTGTCGATATTATGGAGTTAATTTGGAAAAAAGTTCGCGTTTTAATGACTTTTTTTTTTTCTTCTTACCCAAACGTGATGAACAAAACGGAGCGGTTTCTCCTACACAAATAATATTTTTTGTAAAAACGGAACATTTGCTATCTAACAGAGTCTCCTCATTGAAAACATCTGAAGTTCTTCAAAGGTAAATTATTTTATTTGAATGCTTTCATGTTTTTTTGTGGAAAATGTTGCATGCTGGATGCTAGGCTTAATGCAATGCTAGGCTATCAATACTCTTACACAAATGCTTGTTTAGCTATGGTTCAAAAGCATATTTTGAAAATCTGAGATGACAGTGTTGTTAACAAAAGGCTAAGCTTGAGAGCAAATAGATTAATTTCATTTCATTAGCCATTTTCATGAATAGTTAACGTTGTGTTATGCTAATGAGCTTGCTGATAGATTTACACAATCCTGGATACAGGGTTTTTTTCGTAGCTAGATTTGTCCTAAACAAATAATCTTTCAGGAAAAACTGAACATTTGCTATCTGAGAGTCTCCTCATTGAAAACATCTGAAGTTCTTCAAAGGTAAATTATTTTATTTGAATGCTTTTCTGTTTTTTGTGTAAATGTTGCCAGCTGAATGCTAATGCTAAATGCTACGCTAAATGCTACGTTAGCCATCAATACTGTTACACAAATGCTTGTTTTGCAATGGTTGAGAAGCATATTTTGAAAATCTGAGATGACAATGTTGTTAACAAAAGGCTAAGCTTGAGAGCTAGCATATTTATTTCATTTCATTTGCGATTTTCATGAATAGTTAACGTTGCGTTATGGTAATGAGCTTGAGTCTGTATTCACGATCCCGGATCCGGGATGGGGAGATCAGAAAGGTTAAGTTTGCAGATGACACAACAGTGGTAGGCCTGATCACCGACAACAATGAGACCTGGCCTATAGAGAGATGGTCAGAGACCTGGCCATGTGGTGCCAGGACAACAACCTCTCCCTCAACGTGATCAAGACAAAGGAGATGATTGTGGACTACTGGAAAAAGAGGACAGAGCACGCCCCCATTCTCATAGGTGGGGATGCAGTAGAGCAGGTTGAGAGCTTCAAGTTCCTTGGTGTCCACATCACCAACAAACTAACATGGTCCAAACACACCAAGACAGTCGTGAAGAGGGCACGACAAAACCTATTCCCCCTTGGACACTGAAAAGATTTGGCATGGGTCCTCAGATCCTCAAAAGGTTCTACAGCTGCACCATCAAGAGCATGCTGACTGGTTGTATGACTGCCTTTTATGGCAACTGCTCAGCCTCTGACCACAAGGCACTAAGCTTACTGTCATCCAGGGCCTCTATACCAGGCGGTGTCACAGACACACTGTAGCCACAATAAGCAGAAGCTTCGACATAGCGTCAAAATGCTTTCTAATCGACATGATTTTTTGTATCTGTGGGAGAATATTTGCAAAGAAATTATATTAAAACACTCAATGAAGTTTGGGAAGGTGTTATATTTTCACAAACTCTGATTACAAAGTTAAACTAATTGAGACATTCCTCTTTTCACGATGACAGGGATTACATCAGCTACCACTGCAGGGCCGGCGCTCGGCGGTCATCGTTGCCGGCCTATTAGCTGCCATCGATTCCCTTTCCTTTTATTTCTGTTAATTGGGTCTAATTGGGTACACCTGTTTTGAGTTAGTTTTGTTTATAGGCTATTTAAGGGCACTAGGCCCACTGGGTATTATGCAGGCTTGTTCTCTGTTTATTTGGTGTTGGTGTATTAGTGTGATCTCTATTTTTCCGGACAGTTTTAGTCCTGTGTATTTTGGACGGGTTGTGTCATGCGCCCTTGTGTTTTGCATGTCCATGTCTCCGCTGTCGTTGGAATAAAAGATCCACGTACGATTCTCTCTGCACTTGACTCCTCTACTCACCATTCATAGAAGTCGTAACAGCAGGCTTGTCAGAAAAGTATGTATGTACTCCTCAGAAAGAGGAAGAAAAGTGTGTACTTCCACAAAGATGATCTACAAGAAAGTATGCACTTCCATAGAGTGACTTAATTGTTAGGGCCTAACAAGGGTGGTCAAAAGTGCCCACTTCTTAAAAAGGGAGCACTTCCCTCTTCCTCTTCTCTCCTTTACGTTTCAGACTTACACCGTGTACCTCTTTCATCTAGAGTGTTTTCGAAGGTTCTCTCCTCTGTGAATACAAAACACCCTGGCTCTTGAACTTTTGATGGTGGCTGAAAGAAAAAGAAAGTCAAAAACACCCCTGAATGAAGACATCAGCAACAGGGTTCATGTCACGCCCTGACCTTAGAGATCCTTTTTATGTCTCTATTTTGGTTTGGTCAGGGCGTGAGTTGGGGTGGGCATTCTATGTTTTGTGTTCTATGTTTTCTATTTCTGTGTGTTTTGCCGGGTGTGGTTCTCAATCAGAGGCAGCTGTCTATCGTTGTCTCTGATTGAGAACCATACTTAGGTAGCCTTTTCCCTTCTGTGTTTTGTGGGTAGTTATTTTCTGTTTTGTGTGTTTCTGCACCAGACAGAACTGTTTTGTTTGTTCTGCTTTGTAATTTTTTGTTCTAGTGTTCAGTTTTATTAAAAATCATGAACGCGTACCACGCTACACCTTGGTCCTCTTCTTCAAACAGCCATTACAGTTCAGGTTTAGTTCGCCGGAGTCTGTCCACATTCAAAGGGATTATTTAACCTGCAGCTTTTCTATGGAGACATACATTGAAATTCAAAGAGAGAAGCCATAAACACCAAACAGAGTTCTCTCAAGGTCCCACCTGACAGCCTGCTGTAATACAGAAGACATAACAGTACAAGACCAGCACAAGCCAAGGGCCAAAACAGCTTCATTTTCTGGTCATCTTTACCTCTTAGTCACTGATCATGGATGTCTGGACATGTGGAAACAACGTGGTGGAAACCTATCCTGTCCTTGTACTTATCAGCTGTTCTGATGGGCTGAACTAAGGGCAGTATAATTGAACCATTGATTATCACTACCCTGGTCTTCTAATCAGTGTGCATCTCAGGAAGGTACACAGAGTCAACTGAGGGAGAGAACCCACAGTCTTGGAGATGGGAAACAATGCATTTTGGAGTCCATATGCTGGACTAATTATTTATTGACTGTTCTCAGCGAGGTGTGGGAAACTAGGGTTGTTAACTAATGTAGCTAAGCAGACACACTGTCAATTCCAGATCCCAACAGGCACATTTCCTCATCTGTAACAAGCAGTGCTATTCCATGGGAAAACAGCTGGGAAAGGGTTGGAAACAAGGCTTTTCTGTTTTTATTCTTTTCTGCCAATTCTTCCTCCTCCCCATTCCGTTATTGTTTATTTTTCCTCTTCTGAGTGGATCACGTCCATCTCCTTGCTGTCTGTGATGCATTCTTTTTTTTCTCCCATTTCCTCTATCAATTTTCTCTCTCGCATTCTGTTTCCGTGAGAATTTTGGGGACATGACACAGCACACACACATTGGTACGTGGACGTGGTGTGAAATGTCATGGTTCCAAGGGCTTTGTTTTATGACACACGCATACACACACATACACAATAAACACGCTCACATAAGCTCAGCCAAGGTTGTGTGTGTGAGCTGTCTAAACCCTGGGGATTCTGTTTCAGTAGAGCTCTCCGACTAACTGATACACACAAGTTGACTGTAGGAACCCTCCTATCTCCCTCTTCCCTCACTCCAACTCTTTCAAGGGTTTATGTAACTATATGTAAATGGTTGCGAAGGAGTTTCTGAAGAGCTGGGTGGTATAAAATAGAAAAGCACATCAGGCTTGGATAAACATTCTCTCCTGTTTGTTTGATGTCATGTTTTACATTCCCTGGACGGCATGTTCCGATGTCTAGATAACCCCATGTCATCTGGAGGTCAGAGCTACAGTCAAATATTTAAAGAGCAACAGCCTCCAACTCGTGTTTTTACACATCTTTGTTCTTCTCTTTCTAAGCGCCATCATTTATATACGTTTTTAAAAGCAGGAATGAAAAGCAAGTTAACTGTTTAAGAAAGCCCGAGAAATCAAATCAAATTTTCCGGCAAAATCTCTGCAGGCTTGAAATGACTAAATCCTTTTGGTAAATATTGCAAATAGTGCTAATGCACTGAGTGAGCTAGACAGCTACAGCACATGTCAAATTCTTTCATATTGTGCATTACTTCAAAAAGCATAGCTAGCAGTCATAGCCCTAGTTAAGGTGGTTGATGAGACACTCGGGTTCAAAACAACATTGGGCTCTTCTCTGTTAGTTGGTTTTTCAGATGGTAACATGACTGGTACAGTACTTTCACTTCAAACATTATGAGAAATAGTCCTGGAGGCATACGTTTTAATAAAATACAGAGTGTGCTTGGATTTCCACCACTGGAATGTGTATTAAGCGGGTGTCAAGGAAGTGTTGAAAAGTGTGAGGGAGACGGACCCAGGAAGGAGGCAGTGGTATCCTGCAGCTCTGGAGTAGGCCTGCAGCATGCGGGCAAAGCCATCACTTTCTCCCAGATGTTATCAGGTCACCACATCAACCATGCCTGGCCTCCCCAGGGACACACAAACACACAGCTGGTAGGGGCATTAGGCAGGGAAGCATATCAATCAAATTTATGGGGAGTGAGCATAGGTCGAAATGTGATAGAGAACATGAGTGTGTGAGTTCACGCAAACAATTGTGTGTGTGTGTGTGTGTGTGTGTGTGGATATGTGTGTGTGTGTGTGTGTGTGTGTGTGTGTGTGTGTGTGTGTGTGTGTGTGTGTTCCTCTCCTGATTTCGTCTCTGTCATGGAACATGTCACCCCCAGCTGGGAGGGGAAGCACAGTCATGAGAGGAGAGGATGAAAAAAAAAGAGAGGCCTGGAACTGAACTGCTGAGAAACGACACCAGAAACTACAGTGACAAAAATTTGCTTTGCGGTGGCTCCTCTCTATAACCTTCCTCTGCGCGTTGGGCAGAGATTCAAGGCCCCCCCATTTGCATAACAGCAAAGGGCAATCAATAGCGAAGGGGCCTTTTGTGTGGAGCTGTCAGCAGAGGCAGGGGCTGCAGGCCGGGAGCCCCCATGTCAAAAGTGCTTATTTGGTGTGCCACTTGGACATGACAGCGCCTCAAGGACAGAGGCTAAGGGTTAAACTGCTAACAACATTAAACGTCACCCAGGCCTCTGGCTCCTTTGAAAGACGTGCAAAATAGGTCATACAGATGTAGGCTCTTAATTTGAGCCAATTTGTTACTGCAGGAAAATAATCCTAAAGGAAAACAAATTCTGAAATTCTGAAATCAGAAGCCTATTTAAAACTCAAATACACTTCAAGTGCCATGCATTGCAGGAAAGCTGCAACAGAGTAATAACAGAGTAATAAGATCCTTCATCTGTAGAAAACTGTCGTGAGGGAGGTTTGATATTAGAAATCGTGCTGATAGCAGCTCAGCTTTCCAAGTCACTTCTTCTCTTCTACCGGTGTTGAATACTGTACACGTTTTGCTTATGGGGATATTGAATGTATGGGCGAGACGAATCTACGTTTAAAAATCACAGTTTAATTCAAAGGGCAACTCTGCCACTTTTCAACCTCATATTCATGATCTCCAGCACCATACCACATTACTACAGTTTCCTGAAACTAGTAACATCTGTGAAAACGGCCATTTCTATGATCTATGGTTAAAAAGAGAAGAAGAAAGGTCCTAAAAAATGCTTCTCTGTGACATCATAAGGTAGGTTTAAGAAAGAGTGATTTTCAAAACGTGTAACAACTTTCTATCCAGGAGGGTCTTTTCCTAACTTTCTATCCAGGAGGGTCTTTTCCTAACTTTCTATCCAGGAGGGTCTTTTCCTAACTTTCTATCCAGGAGGGTCTTTTCCTAACTTTCTATCCAGGAGGGTCTTTTCCTAACTTTCTATCCAGGAGGGTCTTTTCCTAACTTTCTATCCAGGAGGGTCTTTTCCTAACTTTCTATCCAGGAGGGTCTTTTCCTGCTCCCCACGTCACCGTACATTTCATAGTGTTTGAAAAGTGTTTTAAAACGTTTGAACTTTTCATGATGTCACCGGGTATAACTTTTTAATATTATATATTTTTCTACAAAACATAGAAATGTGCCGTGCCTGAGATAATGAATGTGAGGTTGAAAAGTGGCAGAGTTCATTTTAAACGTGGCAGAGTTCATTTTAAACATGGAGCATCTTTAGTAGCTGTTAATTCCACTGACAATACTGCCAATGTTGTTTTTGTGATATCATACTAAGCAATTAAAACAAATTCACATTTGTCTGGTAAAGTTGATTTAAAAACAAATAATGGTATCATCGATGCCGTCGACAAAATGCTGATATTTATTTACCGACGAGAAACCGCCTGCCTTTTCCCCATTTTCTTAAATTCTTTAATAATGCTCTTTTTGAAAGTGGGATAGTCATTCATTATGGATCAAGACCTGATCAGATTGTGTTTGTTATGTGCCAAGTGTCAATGTGCGCAAGTCAAAGGGAAGAAGCTCTTTGTCTTTCATCCTGCTAATAAACACGGCCTTTAATATTTCATCTGTTAACCCGGGGCCTTGGAGACAACAATGTGTTTAAAACCGTGAGCAGCTATCTCAATCTCTCCCTCACTCTCTCTCTCTCGTACTCTCCCTCGCTCTCCTTCTCTCTCTTCTCTCCCACCTTTGTGTTTGTTTGCTGAGCACACTCGTCTCCCTGTAACTTATTTAATAAGGGGAAAATTCTCTTGAAAGCAAAGCACTCCTACCCCCAGGACTGACGTTTTGACTTGACTTTGTATACGTCTATTAATAAATTAACTATTCTGTCACAATCTGAAGGAAAAATGTAATTATTCACAAATTGTGATGCATAATTCCATTAACTGAGTTTTAAGCAGCCTATGAATAATTTGTACATTTTACTTTGGATAATTAAAGCGGTAAATCTCATTGTGGAGACGTGGAACAGCCTTGACTAACTATTTTGTGCTGCGTTCTGTTCCAAATAAAACAATAGACATTTTATACTATAACATAGCGAATGTTAATCAACAGCTTAAGGTATGAATATGCATGCAACGGTTTAGTCTCTTATCAGAATATAAATCACTGATTTATTGGCAAGCTCGGAGAAAGAGAGAGAGAGAGGGGGGTTGGGAGAGAGAGCGATGGAATACGGGAGAGAGAGAGAGAGAGAGAGAGAGAGACAAGGAGAATGGTTTGCAGAGAGGAGGGAAAGGAGATGAAGAGTGAGGGAGAGTGGTATAGAGAGAAAGTGTATGAGAAAGAAATTGTGGGAGTGTATGTGAGAGAAAATTATGGAGGGAGATAGCGATGTGAAGAGATGAGAGAGATAGAGCTTGTGTTTACCTCAGCGAGTGCTTGTTTCCTCTCTCTCTCTCTCCTCTCTCTGTCTGCTTCATATGAAAGCGAAGTAGAAGCCTCAGTGAATCTCCATACTGCTCCTCGGCCATATGGCTCTACCCAGACTAAAGTCATTTTCAGGGTTTTCTTGGGCTTGTTAGGGTGTTATTCTCTAGCCCAGGGTTTATCCCTGCCTGCCTTCCTGCTGCTGGCTGCACTGACCCAATTAGTAGTTAGAGAGTATCAGGTCAGTTAGAGAGTGCCCCCCCTTGCTATGCTGCTGACCTCTGTACAACTCTACCGGCCTCACTCACTCACTCTACCGGCCTCACTCACTCACTCACTCACTCACTCACTCACTCACTCACTCACTCACTCACTCACTCCTCACTCACTCACTCACTCACTCACTCACTCACTCACTCACTCACTCTCCTTCTGTCTCTCTCTCAATTACAGAGAGGGGTGTGGGTGGCGAGACACAATGCAAATAGTCCGGGTAGCCATTGATTAGATGTTCAGGAGTCTTATGGCTTGGGGGTAAAAGCTGTTTAGAAGCCTTTTGGTCCTAGACCAGGCGCTCCGGTACCGCTTGCCATGTGGTAACAGAGAGAACAGTCTATGACTGGGGTGGCTGGGGTCTTTGACAATTTTTAGGGCCTTCTTCTGACACCGCCTGGTGTAGAGGTCCTGGATTGCAGGCAGCGTAGTCCCAGTGATGTACTGGGCCGTTCGCACTACCCTCTGTAGTGCCTTGCGGTCGAAGGCCGAGCAGTTGCCATACTAGGCAGTGATGCAACCAGTACTTGCTCTCAATGTTGCAGCTGTTGAACCTTTTGAGGATCTGAGGACCCATGACAAATCCTTTCAGTCTCCTGAGGGTTAATAGGTTTTGTCGTGCCCGCTTCACGACTGTCTTGGTGTGTTTGGACCATTCTAGTTTGATGGTGATGTGAACACCAAGGAACTTGCTCCACTACAGTCCTGTCGATGAGAATGAGGGCGTGCTCGGTCCTCCTTTTCCTTTAGTCCACAATCATCTCTTTTGTCTTGATTATGTTGAGGGATAGGTTGTTATTCTGGCACCACCCGGCCAGGTCTCGTCGTTGTAGGTGATCAGGCCTACCACTGTTGTGTCGTCTGCAAACATAATGATGGTGTTGGAGTCATGACTGGCCATGCAGTCGTGAGTGAACAGGGAGTACAGCAGGAGACTGAGCACGCACCCCTGAGGAGCTCCAGTGTTGCGGATCAGCGTGGTGGATGTGTTACTACCTACCCTCACCACCTTGGGGCGGCTGGTCAGGAAGTTCAGGATCCAGTTGCAGAGATAGGTGTTTAGTCCCAGAATCCTCAGTTTATTGATGAGCTTTGAGAGCACTATGGTGTTGAAAGCTGAGCTGTAGTCAATGAATAGCATTTTCACGTAGGTGTTCAATATGTCCAGGTGGGAAAGAGCAGTGTGGAGTGCAATAGAGATTGCATCATCTGTGGATCTGCTTCAGCGGTATGCAAATTGGTGTGGGTCTAGAGTTTCTGGGATAATGGTGTTAATGTGAGCCATTACCAGCCTTTCAAAATACTTCATGGCTACCAACGTGAGTGATACAGGTCAAAAGTAATTTAGGAAGGTTACCTTAGTATTCTTGAGCACAGGGACTATGGTGGCCTGCTTGAAGCATGTTGGTATTACAGATTCAATCAGGGACATGTTGAAAATGTCAGTGAGGACACTTGCCAGTTGGTCAACACATGCCCGGAGCACACGTCCTGGTAATCCGTCTGGCCCAGCGGCCTTGTGAATGTTGACCTGTTTTAAAGGTCTTATCCACGTCGGCTGTTGAGAGTGTGATCATAAAGTCGTCCGGAACAGCACATGCATGCCTCAGTGTTGCTTAACTCGAAGCGAGCATAGAAGTGATTTTGCTTGTCCGATAGGCTCTTGTCACTGGGCAGTTCGCGGCTGTGCTTCCCTTTGTAGTCTGTAATAGTTTGCAGGCCTTGCCACATCCGACGAGCGTCAGTGTCGGTGTAGTACGATTCAATCTTAGCTCTGTATTGGCGCTTTGCCTGTTTGATGGTTCGTCGAAGGGCATAGCAGGATTTCTTATAAGCTTTCGGGTTAGAGTCCCGCACCTTGAAGCGGCAGTTCTACTCTTTAGCTCAGTGCGAATGTTGCCTGTAATCCGTGGCTTCTGGTTGGGGTATGTACGTAAAGTTACTGTGGGGACAACATCCTCAAGATCCTCAATATTCCACACCCATGAGCACTCGTATGTACACACACACACACACACTAACATACACGCACACACACACATACAAGGAATTATGAAGCAGATCGATGGCCCCCTAGTGTCCCTAAAGTCAAACAGTCAGAGAGGGAGGAAGAATCGAACACAGCCTGGTGCAGCAATCAGCAGAGGCTTTGGTTTACTCCCATTCAATTCATTTGTATTGTTAATTTCACTTTTGTTTATTATCTATTTCACTTGCCTTGCCAATGTAAACATATGTTTCCCATGCCACTAAAGCTTTTTGAATTGAACTGACTTCCACATGGAGGGGAGCCGGGCCTGAGAAAACAGGATGACTTCTGAGAACACAAATACATCCATCAATCTTTTCCACCTCCCTACCTCTGCCACTTTGCCTCTCTTTTTCCTCTCTCTCTCTCTCCCTAACACATACTTGCGCACACACAGAAGCATGCACGCACACACACACACACACACACACACACACACAGGCAAATGAATGGACAAGCCCGCACACTCACACACACTCACACACAGATACATACACACACACACACACACGCACACACGCACGCACGCACACACACACACACTCTTCCACCTCGGCTGTCTCAATTAACCCATGGTTAATCTTGGACCTCCCGTAGCAGCATCTCAAAAGGAGCCAGGGAAAACGAGGGAGATGCTATCTGACAGGAAGATTACAGTGCGACAGGCAGATCAAAGAGAGCCGGACTTTGGGCCCCAGCGATTAGCCCTAATTAAATAAAGTATGTCTGTTTAAACTTCATTAGCAGCTGGGCATTTGCTCCACCAGAGTGGGCACAACTCAACCGTCCTTAATTAAAAGATAATCCACGGGATCACCCCTAATCTCCTTCCAAAATATACTATTTTACCCATGACAGAGTTTTCAGTCCCTACCACAGAGCGAGAGTGGAGCAGCGGAGGTGATCACTATTGACGTCAGCAGCCTGAATGTGTCCTCCAGTTAGTGGGTCTACTCCTAACCCCGACCTGGAGAGGAGGAGGAAAAAACAACTGCTCCCGATAACAGCAATTTAGCATGCTATCATCTCCAATGGTGGAAAACTACACTGCTGCTTGGGCTGACATAAATCTTGGAGAGCTGGAGGGACATTGAATATGCATGAGCTGAAACAGATATGACACTGCTGCCACATTAATATTCTTGTCACTAGAGGTTTTCAAACTTTCAAGTCGATGACTTGAGCGAATCCATTCTGGAGTTTCCATAAAACAGGGCAAAAGAATATGATACATAATTAAAGATCTACAAGCCACTGAACTCTGGGACAAAAAGAGAGGGAAAAAAATGTTGCTGTAGGTTATTTCCATATAATTAAGACTAATCCACAGTTTGGACTACATGGATTAAATAGAATCATATAACGATGTCTTCATTTCTAGCGTTAAGAATAACATGCTGAATCTAGACAATGGTATAAGGGAATAGGGCACTGTTCTATGAAAAGAGGCAAGTTATTTCAAACCCTGGACATAAAGCTCTCCCGTCGACCTCACTGAGTCTCTTCCGGCGCCGACAGAGATGGCCGCCTCGCTTCGCGTTCCTAGAAAACTATGCATTTTTTTGTTTTTTTACGTGTTATTTCTTACATTGGTACCCCAGGTCATCTTAGGTTTCATTACATACAGTCGAGAAGAACTAGTGAATATAAGAGCAGTGTCAACTCACCATCAGTACGACCAAGAATATGACTTTCGCGAAGCGGATCCTGTGTTCTGCCTTTCACCCAGGACAACGGAATGGATCCCAGCCGTCGACCCAAAAAAAAGACTTCGTAAAAGAGGGAAACGTAGCGGTCTTCTGGTCAGACTCCGGAGACGGGCACATCGCGCACCACTCCCTAGCATACTTCTCGCCAATGTCCAGCCTCTTGACAACAAGGTTGATGAAATCCGAGCAAGGGTAGCATTCCAGAGGGACATCAGAGACTGTAACGTTCTTTGCTTCACGGAAACATGGCTCACTGGAGAGACGCTATCGGAGTCGGTGCAGCCAGCTGGTTTCTCCAAGCATCGCGCCGACAGAAACAAACATCTTTCTGGTAAGAAGAAGGGCGGGGGCGTATGCTTTATGGTTAACGAGACGTCGTGTGGTCACAACAACATACAGGAACTCAAGTCCTTCGGTTCACCTGATTTAGAATTCCTCACAATCAAATGTCGACCGTATTATCTACCAAGGGAATTCTCTTCGATTATAATCACAGCCGTATATATTCCCCCCCAAGCAGACACATCGATGGCTCTGAACAAACTTTATTTGACTCTTTGCAAACTGGAATCCACATATCCTGAGGCTGCATCCATTGTAGCTGGGGATTTTAACAAGGCTGATCTGAAAACAAGACTCCCTAAATTGTATCAGCATATCGATTGTGCAATCAGGGCTGGCAAGACCTTGGATCATTGCTATTCTAACTTCCGCGATGCATATAAGGCCCTCTCCCGCTCTACTTTCGGAAAAGCTGACCACGACTCCATTTTGTTGTTCCCTGCCTACAAACAGAAACTAAAACAAGAAGCTCCCCCTGCTGAGGTCTGTTCAACGCTGGTCCGACCAATCTGATTCCACACTCCAAGACTGCTTCCATCACGTGGACTGGGATATGTATTGCGTCAGACAGCAACATTGACGAATACGCGGCCTACCACTGATCAGGCCTACCACTGTTGTGTCATCGGCAAACTTAATGATGCTGTTGGAGTGGTGCCTGGCCGTGCAGTCATGAGTGAACAGGGAGTACAGGAGAGGACTAAGCACGCACCCCTGAGGGACCCTTGTGTTGAGGATCAGCGTGGCAGTTGTTACCTACCTTCACCACCTAGGGGGTGGCCGTCAGGAAGACCAGGATCCAGTTGCAGAGCGAGGTGTTTAGTCCCAGGATACTTAGCTTATTGATGAGCTATGATGGAACTATGGTGTTGATCGCTGAGCTGTAGTTAATGAATAGCATTCTCACATAGGTGTTCCTTTTCTTCAGGTGGGAAAGGGCAGTTTGGAGTACAATAGATATTGCATCATCTGTGGATCTGTCTGGGCAGTATGCAAATTGGATTGGGTCTAGGGTTTCTGCGATAATGGTGTTGATGTGAGCCCTGACCAGCCTTTCAAAGCACTTCATGTCTACAGACGTGAGTGCTATGAGTCGGTAGTCATTTAAGCAGGTTACCTTAATGTTCTTGGGCACAGGGACTATGTTGGTCTGCTTAAAACATGTTGGTATTACAGACTCGGACAGGGAGAGGTTGAAAATGACATTGAAGACACTTGCCAGTTGGTCAGAGCATGCTCGCAGTCAGTACACGTCCTGGTAATCTGTCTGGCCCTGTGGCCTTGTGAATGTTGACCTGTTCAAAGGTTTTACATTGGCTGCAGAGAGGGTGATCACACAGACTTCTGGAACATCTGGTGCTCTCATGCATGTTTCAGTGTTATTTACTCATCTGGGAGCCTTGTCTGGGAGGCTTGTGTCACTGGGCAGCTCTCTGCTGTGCTTTCCTTTGTAATCTACAATGGTTTGCAGGCACTGCCACATCCAACGAGGGTCAGAGCCGGTGTAGAACGATTCGATCTTAGTCCTGTATTGACTCTTTGCCTGTTTGATTGTTCATCGGAGGGCATAGCAGGATTTATTTTAATCTTCCGGATTAGATTCCCGCTCCTTAAAGGGGCAGCTCTAGCCTGTTGCTCAGTGTGGATGTTGCCTGTAATCCATGGCTTCTGGTTGGGGTATGTACGTACGGTCACTGTGGGTACGGCGTCATCGATGCACTTATTGATGAAGCCAATGACTGACTCCTCAATGCCATTGGAGGAATCCCGAAACGTATTCCAGTCTGTGCTAGCAAAACAGTCCTGTAGCTTAGCATCTGCTTCATCTGATCACTTTTTTATTGATCTAGTCACTGGTGCTTCCTGCTTTAATTTTAGCTTGTAAGCAGGAATCAGGAGGATATAATTATGGTCAGATTTGCCAAATGGAGGGTTAGTGAGAGCTTTGTATGAGTCTCTGTGTGTGGAGTAAAAGTGGTCCAGAGTTTTTTCCCTCTGGTTGCACATTTAACACGCCGATAGAAATTTGGTAAGACCGATATAAGTTTCCCTGCATTAAAGTCCTCTTTTCTGGCCTCTTTTTCTCAGCCTTCTCTTCACACAAATGACGGGGATCTGGGCCTGTTCCCGGGAAAGCAGTGTCATTCACGTCGGGCTCGTCAGACTCGTTAAAGGAAAAAAAGGATTCTGTCAGTTCGTGGTGAGTAATCGCAGTTCTGATGTCCTGATATCCAGAAGTTATTTTTGGTCTTACTAGACAGTAGCAGCAACATTATGTACAGTTACAAAAAGTTACAAACAAAGCAATGAAAAAAAAAAACACATTTGGATAGGAACACGTAAAACGTCAGCCTTCTTCTCTGGCGTCATCTTAACCACGACTTCTCTGGTGCCATTTCCTCCACCATCTTCTACATACCCCTGTCATGTGTTCTGTCAATCAACTCCCTAGGAACACTGTATTCAAGGGTCATCTTGGAACCCAATCTCTAATTTCTTAATCCCGCATTTTGGGGATTAGTTGTTCCAGCGTAGTGTTTATATTTATGTCAATAAATTAAATTGTCGTCCCGGCACAGCCAAACAAACCAGCCGTCCAGTATCTTCCCGGGCAGGTCCCCTCACCTCAAAATGTTAACTCTCCCCCTCTCTCCCCCCTCTCTCCCACCCTTTCTCCTCCTTCTCTCTCCCCCCCCCCCCCCCCTCTCTGCCCACCTCTTTCCCCACCTCTCTGCCCTCCTCGTCCTCCTCTCCCAGACTACCTTCGGTTCATTTGAGGGAAGACACACAATGTGACCCATCTCCACAGAACACATTATTAAACTCAGATGTTTCGTCCACACAACAACAGGCTCTTTTACTCCTTCATCTTGGTCCAACAGAAGAAAAAAAGAAACAGGAAATCGTGGAACCCTCTACGGTATCTGACAGGGCAGACGTCGTCTCGACTTTGGGGTTTGACCTGAGCTGTGTGAACACTGAACTTTTACGATGGGAGGATGAAAGGAGGGAGGCAGGGAGGAAAGGAGAAATGTATAAATGGGAACCGTGTCCTACTCTGGTTCCCTAACCGAGGACGGCCCGGGGACCCGGCACCATGGCTGGCATCCAGGCCACAGGTCGGTCTGGTCAGTTCTGGGCCGGAGATTCAGACAATCTGAACCCAGAGAGACAGATGGGACTCACCCTGGAAGTGCTGTCTTTGGAAAACACAATGAGAGAGAAAAAGCATAAATATACAGTATGATGTGAATTATTCTACAACTCAGCGCAGAGTTGACACACAGAAACTGACAGTGTGGCAGCAGTGTGGTTGTGGTGAGAACGGCCCAGCACTGACAGGCTGCTAGTGTTATGCTAGTGATTTGCTTATTTTGGTATTTTAGGAAAGTTCTTCAAAATGCTACGTCATCAACTGTAGTTAAAGGAAACATGGGAAAGTTATGCTGCTTTAGATTTGGATAAACGGTTAACGGAGTTAACGGTCAGAGAAAATTCCCTTTGAATTAGATTTTCACACTTCCTAGAGAGTTCTTCTTTGTTTACTCCTATTCAGCATTGTTAACTAAGCACTTATAGCTCAGTGCTTTTTCATTGGCTAAACTAGGCTCATAATTAAAACATTTTATTATTATTTTTTATTAATATTTACAGATCCCATAAAAGTTTGTAATTAAGGCACATGAAATTGCACATGTTCAAGAAGGCATGAACAATAAAAACAAATGTGAAGTAGGAACTAGTGTCAAACGTCAGTTCATGTCCACTCATTACAATACCCAAAGCCTTTAGAATTACACTAGTCTCCCTTTCCTCCGCAGAAATACAGTGACCTCTTAATCCCAGGCAGAAACAACAACAGAGGAGAGGTAACCACGGTGACCACAGACAGATAGAGAGGGGGGAGCAGAGAGGGAGGGAGAGAGAGCAAGAGAGAGAAAAAGAGGAGAAAGAGACAGTGAAGAAGAGAGCGAGAAAGAGAGATAGGAAAAGAGAGAGAGAGTGAGAGATTACATCTGCAGCATTGTTAACAGACATATTTCATAAATTGATCCGGCTCACACAACAAAGCTGGAGAACAGACACTTAGCCTGACCTTCACCATCTCTTAAGCATCCCAAAGATAAATAAATAAATCCCCTTTTGCTTGACAGCCGCTATACGTAATTCCAAAAAAACAAGTCCCCCTCCACTCCTCTTCTCCCCTCTCTCCTCCCACTTTGTGTGGGGTGTCTGTGCGCCTTCAGGTTCCTCCTTTAGGTTCCTCCTTCAGGTTCCACCTTCAGGGTATTCCTTCAGGTTATCCCTTCAGGTTCCTCCTTCTGGTTCCTCATTCAAGTTATTCCTTCAGGTTGTTCCTTCAGGTTCCCCCTTCAGGTTCCTCCTTCAGGTTATTACTCATGCATCGTAATATTTATCTTTCTCTCTCTCCAATGGATTCAATTTGTCCTTGACAGGGAGCTCAGCCCATCTTGTGACACAAGACACCCGGCAGCCTCTGCATGAACACAGCTGGACAACAGGCGCTTAAAACTTGCCCTTTCCAGGGTGGACGGGACGTGCAGATAGGGCCAATCACCAGCCAGGTTTGGCCAGAGAGGGAAGGAGGAGGAAGGGAGGGGAGAGGGAAGGGTATAAGGAAGGATGGAGGGAAGGAGTCACAAGGGGCAAGGACAACCCTGTTCTGTCTGTAAGGCGATAAGGAGAAGCTGCAAAGGTATGAAGGGTACAGCAGTATGAAGGGTACAACAGTATGGAGGGTACAGCAGTATGAAGGGTACAACAGTATGGAGGGTACAGCAGTATGAAGGGTACAACAGTATGGAGGGTACAGCAGTATGGAGGGTACAGCAGTATGAAGGGTACAACAGTATGGAGGGTACAACAGTATGGAGGGTACAGCAGTATGAAGGGGACAACAGTATGGAGGGTACAGCAGTATGAAGGGTACAACAGTATGGAGGGTACAGCAGTATGAAGGGTACAACAGTATGGAGGGTACAGCAGTATGAAGGGTACAACAGTATGGAGGGTACAACAGTATGGAGGGTACAGCAGTATGAAGGGTGCAACAGTATGGAGGGTACAACAGTATGGAGGGTACAGCAGTATGAAGGGTACAACAGTATGGAGGGTACAGCAGTATGAAGGGTACAACAGTATGGAGGGTACAGCAGTATGAAGGGTACAACAGTATGGAGGGTAAAACAGTATGGAGGGTACAGCAGTATGAAGGGTGCAACAGTATGGAGGGTACAACAGTATGGAGGGTACAGCAGTATGGAGGGTACAACGGTCTGGGGGGTACAGCAGAATGAAGGGTACAGCAGTATGGAGGGTACAACAGTATGGGGGGTACAGCAGAATGAAGGGTACAGCCGCATGGAGGGTACAGCAGTATGGAAGGTACAGCAGTATGAAGGGTACAACAGAATGGAGGGTAAATCAGTATGGAGGGTACAGAAGTATAAAGGGTAGAGCCGTATGGCGGGTACAGCAGTATGGAGGGAACAGCAGTATGGAGGGTACGACAGTATGGAGGGTACAGCAGAATGAAGGGTACAGCCGTATGGAGGGTACAGCAGTATGGAGGGTACAGCAGTAAGGAGGGTACAACAGTATGGAGGGTACAGCAGTATGGAGGGTACAGCAGTAAGGAGGGTACAACAGTATGGAGGGTACAGCAGTAAGGAGGGTACAACAGTATGGAGGGTACAGCAGTATGGAGGGTACAACAATATGAAGGGTACAGCAGAATAGAGGAAAACGTAGTATGGAGGCAACAGCAGTATGGAGGGTTCCGCAGAATGGAGGTTACAGCAGTATGAAGGGGACAGTAGTATGAAGGGTACAGTGGTATGGAGGGTACAGCAGTGCGGGGGTACAGCAGTATGGAGGGTACTGCGGTATGGAGGGAACTGCAGAATGGAGGGTACTGCAGTATGGAGGGTACAGCACTATGGAGGGCACAGCATTATGGAGGGTACTGCAGTATGGAGGGAACTGCAGAATGGAGGGTACTGCAGTATGGAGGGTACAGCAGAAGGGGGGTACAGTATGGGGGTACAGCAGTATGGAGTAAACAGCAGTACGGAGGAAACAGCAGTTTGGAGGGTACAGCAGTATGGAGGGTACAGCAGTATGGAGGGTACAGAAGAATAGAGGGTACAGCGTTATGGAGGGAACCGCAGAATGGAGGGTACAGCAGTTTGGAGGATATTGCAGTATGGAGGTTACAGCCCTATGTAGGTTACAGCAGTATGGAGGAAACAGCAGTATGGTGGGTACAGCATTATGGAGGGTACAGCAGTAGGGGGGGTACAGCAGTATGGAGTGTACTGCAGTATGAAGGGTACAAAACTATGGAGGGTACAGTAGTATGGAGGGTACAACACTATGGAGGGTACAGTAGTATGGAGGAAACAGCAGTATGGGAGGTACAGCAGTATGGAGGGTACAGCAGTAGGGGGGGTACAGCAGTATGGAGGGTACTGCAGTATGAAGGGTACAGCAGTATGGAGGGTACAACACTATGGAGAGTACAGCAGTATGGAGGGTAGAGCATTATGGAGGGTACTGCAGTGTGGAACCTGCAGAAGTATGGAGGGTACAGCAGTGTGGAACCTGCAGAAGTATGGCGGAAACAGCAATGTGGAACCAGCAGTAGTATGGACGGTACAGCAATGTGGAACCAGCAGTAGTATGGACGGTACAGCAATGTGGAACCAGCAGTAGTATGGACGGTACAGCAGTGTGGAAGCTGCAGTAGTATGGAGGGTACAGCAGTATGGAGGTTACAGCAGTGTGGAAGCTGCAGTAGTATGGAGGGTACAGCAGTTTGTAGGAAAAAACAGTGTGGAAGCTGCAGTAGTATGGAGGTTACAGTCGTATGGAGGGTACTGTAGTATGGAGGGTACAGCAGTGTGGAGGGTACAGCAGTTTGGAGGAAACAGCAGTGTGGAAGCTGCAGTAGTATGGAGGGTACTGCAGTATGGAGGGTACAGTAGTATGGAGGGTACAGTAGTATGGAGGGTACAGCAGTAGGGGGGGGTACAGCAGTATGGAGGGTACTGCAGTATGAAGGGTACAGCAGTAGGGGGGGGTACAGCAGTATGGATGGTACAGCAGAGGGGGGGGGGGTACAGCAGTATGGAGGGTACAGTAGTATGGAGGGTACAGCAGTAGGGGGGGGGGGGTACAGCAGTATGGATGGTACAGTAGTATGGAGGGTACAGCAGTAGGGGGGGGGTACAGCAGTATGGAGGGTACAGCAGTATGGAGGGTACAACACTATGGAGGGTACAGCAGTATGGAGGGTACTGCAGTATGAAGGGTACAGCAGTATGGAGGGTACAACACTATGGAGGGTACAGCAGTATGGGGGGTACAGCAGTAGGGGGGGTACAGCAGTATGGAGGGTACTGCAGTATGAAGGGTACTGCAGTATGGAGGGTACAACACTATGGAGAGTACAGCAGTATGGAGGGTACTGCAGTATGAAGGGTACAGCAGTATGGAGGGTACAACACTATGGAGAGTACAGCAGTATGGAGGAAACAGTAGTGTGGAAGCTGCAGAAATATGGAGGGTACTGCAGTATGGACGGAACAGCAGTTTGGAGGGTAGAGCATTATGGATGGTACTGCAGTGTGGAGGGTACTGCAGTATGGAGGAAACAGCAGTATGGAGGGTAGAGCATTATGGAGGGTACTGCAGTATGGAGGAAACAGCAGTATGGAGGGTAGAGCATTATGGAGGGTACTGCAGTGTGGAACCTGCAGAAGTATGGAGGGTACAGCAGTAGGGGGGGGGTACAGCAGTATGGAGGGTACAGCAGTAGGGGGGGGGGTACAGCAGTATGGAGGGTACAGTAGTATGGAGGGTACAGCAGTAGGGCGGGAGGTACAGCAGTATGGATGGTACAGTAGTATGGAGGGTACAGCAGTAGGGGGGGGGGGTACAGCAGTATGGAGGGTACTGCAGTATGAAGGGTACAGCAGTATGGAGGGTACAACACTATGGATGGTACAGCAGTATGGAGGGTACTGCAGTATGGAGGAAACAGCAGTTTGGATGGTAGAGCATTATGGATGGTACAGCAGTATGGAGGGTACAGCAGTAGGGGGGGGGGGTACAGCAGTATGGAGGGTACTGCAGTATGGAGGGTACAGAAGTTTGGAGGGTACAACACTATGGAGGGTACAGCAGTATGGAGGGTACAACACTATGGAGGGTACAACACTATGGAGAGTACAGCAGTATGGAGGGTACTGCAGTATGAAGGGTACAGCAGTATGGAGGGTACAACACTATGGAGAGTACAGCAGTATGGAGGGTACTGCAGTATGAAGGGTACAGCAGTATGGAGGGTACAACACTATGGAGAGTACAGCAGTATGGAGGAAACAGTAGTGTGGAATCTGCAGAAATATGGAGGGTACTGCAGTATGGACGGAACAGCAGTTTGGAGGGTAGAGCATTATGGATGGTACTGCAGTATGGAGGGTACTGCAGTATGGAGGGAACAGCAGTTTGGAGGGTAGAGCATTATGGATGGTACAGCAGTATGGAGGGTACTGCAGTATGGAGGGAACAGCAGTTTGGAGGGTAGAGCATTATGGATGGTACAGCAGTATGGAGGGTACTGCAGTATGGACGGAACAGCAGTTTGGAGGGTAGAGCATTATGGATGGTACAGCAGTATGGAGGGTACTGCAGTATGGAGGGAACAGCAGTTTGGAGGGTAGAGCATTATGGATGGTACAGCAGTATAGAGGGTACAGCAGTATGGAGGGAACAGCAGTTTGGAGGGTAGAGCATTATGGATGGTACAGCAGTATGGAGGGTACTGCAGTATGGAGGGTACTGCAGTATGGACGGAACAGCAGTTTGGAGGGTAGAGCATTATGGATGGTACAGCAGTATGGAGGGTACTGCAGTATGGACGGAACAGCAGTTTGGAGGGTAGAGCATTATGGATGGTACTGCAGTGTGGAGGGTACTGCAGTATGGAGGAAACAGCAGTATGGAGGGTAGAGCATTATGGTTGGTACAGCAGTATGGAGGGTACTGCAGTATGGAGGGTACTGCAGTATGGACGGAACAGCAGTTTGGAGGGTAGAGCATTATGGATGGTACAGCAGTATGGAGGGTTCTGCAGTAGGGAGGTAAAGCAGTATGGATGGTACAGCAGTATGGAGGGTACTGCAGTATGGACGGAACAGTAGTTTGGAGGGTAGAGCATTATGGATGGTACAGCAGTATGGAGGGTACAGCAGTATGGAGGGTACAGCAGTTTGGAGGGTAGAGCATTATGGATGGTACAGCAGTATGGAGGGTACTGCAGTATGGAGGGTACTGCAGTATGGAGGGTACTGCAGTATGGAGGGTACTGCAGTATGGAGGGTAGAGCATTATGGATGGTACAGCAGTATGGAGGGTACTGCAGTATGGAGGGTACTGCAGTATGGAGGGTACTGCAGTATGGAGGGAACAGCAGTTTGGAGGGTAGAGCATTATGGATGGTACAGCAGTATGGAGGGTACTGCAGTATGGAGGGTACTGCAGTATGGAGGGTACTGCAGTATGGAGGGTACTGCAGTATGGAGGAAACAGCAGTATGGAGGAAACAACAGTATGGAGGGTACTGCAGTATGGAGGAAACAGCAGTATGGAGGAAACAACAGTATAGAGGGTACTGCAGTATGGAGGAAACAGCAGTATGGAGGGTAGAGCAGTATGGAGGGTACTGCAGTGTGGAACCTGCAGAAGTATGGAGGGTACAGCAGTGTGGAACCTGCAGAAGTATGGCGGAAACAGCAATGTGGAACCAGCAGTAGTATGGACGGTACAGCAGTGTGGAACCAGCAGTAGTATGGAGGGTAGAGCATTATGGATGGTACAGTAGTATGGAGGGTACTGCAGTTTGGAGGGTAGAGCATTATGGATGGTACAGCAGTAAGGAGGGTACTGCAGTATGGAGGGTACTGCAGTATGGAGGGTACTGCAGTATGGAGGGTACTGCAGTATGGAGGAAACAGCAGTATGGAGGAAACAACAGTATGGAGGGTACTGCAGTATGGAAGAAACAGCAGTATGGAGGGTACTGCAGTATGGACGGAACAGCAGTTTGGAGGAAACAACAGTATAGAGGGTACTGCAGTATGGAGGAAACAGCAGTATGGAGGGTAGAGCAGTATGGAGGGTACTGCAGTGTGGAACCTGCAGAAGTATGGAGGGTACAGCAGTGTGGAACCTGCAGAAGTATGGCGGAAACAGCAATGTGGAACCAGCAGTAGTATGGACGGTACAGCAATGTGGAACCAGCAGTAGTATGGACGGTACAGCAGTGTGGAACCAGCAGTAGTATGGAGGGTACAGCAGTATGGAGGTTACAGCAGTGTGGAAGCTGCAGTAGTATGGAGGGTACAGTCGTATGGAGGGTACTGTAGTATGGAGGGTACAGCAGTTTGGAGGAAACAGCAGTGTGGAAGCTGCAGTAGTATGGAGGGTACTGCAGTATGGAGGGTACAGTAGTATGGAGGGTACAGTAGTATGGAGGGTACTGCAGTATGGAGGGTACAGCAGTATGGAGGGTACAGCAGTATGGAGGGTACTGCAGTGTGGAAGCTGCAGTAGTATGGAGGGTACAGCAATATGGAGGGTACAGCAGTTTGGAGGAAACAGCTGTGTGGAAGATGCAGTAGTATGTAGGGTACTGTAGTATGGAGGGTACAACAGGATGGAGGGTACAGCAGTGTGGAATGTACAGCATTTGTTGTTGTACCTTGTTGTACCTTGAAATGTTTTATGCCCCTAGTCATTAAAGGCCCTCTAGCAAGATGCTGAAGTCAGGTCTAAACACAAACATAAATGTATCCTGCCTCTCGGCCACAACCCGTCCCACACCCCTTACCAGCTACACCTCTCATTTCCCAGTCTGTGCCTTCATTTGGTGTTGTTGGGATCCTGCCGGTGTCAGCAGGCCTGCTGAATGGCACATTTCAGAGAGACAGGTGTGAGGAGAGGATGGTGTGATGAGTGAGGGTGTGTGGTGATTAGAGGATGGTGTGATGAGTGAGGGTGTGTGGTGAGGAGAGGACGGTGTGATGTTGAGGGTGTGTGGTGAGGAGAGGATGGTGTGATGAGTGAGGGTGTGTGGTGAGGAGAGGAGGGTGTGATGAGTGAGGGTGTGTGGTGAGGAGAGGAGGGTGTGATGAGTGAGGGTGTGTGGTGAGCAGAGGATGGTGTGATGAGTGAGGGTGTGTGGTGGGCAGAGGATGGTGTGATGAGTGAGGGTGTGTGGTGAGGAGAAGATAGTGTGATGAGTGAGGGTGTGTGGTGAGCAGAGGATGGTGTGATGAGTGAGGGTGTGTGGTGAGGAGAGGACGGTGTGATGTTGAGGGTGTGTGGTGAGGAGAGGATGGTGTGATGAGTGAGGGTGTGTGGTGAGAAGAGGAGGGTGTGATGAGTGAGGGTGTGTGGTGAGGAGAGGATGGTGTGATGAGTGAGGGTGTGTGGTGAGCAGAGGATAGTGTGATGAGTGAGGGTGTGTTGTGAGGAGAGGATAGTGTGATGAGTGAGGGTGTGTGGTGAGGAGAGGAGGGTGTGATGAGTGAGGGTGTGTGGTGAGCAGAGGATGGTGTGATGAGTGAGGGTGTGTGGTGGGCAGAGGATGGTGTGATGAGTGAGGGTGTGTGGTGAGGAGAAGATAGTGTGATGAGTGAGGGTGTGTGGTGAGCAGAGGATGGTGTGATGAGTGAGGGTGTGTGGTAGGCAGAGGATGGTGTGATGAGTGAGGGTGTGTGGTGAGCAGAGGATGGTGTGATGAGTGAGGATGTGTGGAGGAGAGGAGATGATGTGGGACGTTGTGTGTGTGGAGGAGAGGAGATGATGGGGGACGTTGTGTGTGTGGAGGAGAGGAGATGATGGGGGATGTTGTGTGTGTGGAGGAGAGGAGATGATGGGGGACGTTGTGTGTGTGGAGGAGAGGAGATGATGGGGGACGTTGTGTGTGTGGAGGAGATGTGGCCTCACACTGCTGCATCGTCTACCACAGTTTAGAGTGTTACCCGCCAGCCACACGGCAAGTCATTTCAGCCTAATTATCGCCATGCACCCTGCCAAAGAGACCTCCTCCTCTCACCTCACAGTTGAAGAGCCTCCTGCAATTGGTGAGGCCATTAAAAATAGTGCACACAGGGGAGGAACGTGAGGGTTTCACGCAGGAGAGGGAGAGGGACAGGACGGGAGTGTTTCCAGTTCAACAGCAGCCAATAGGCTTGCAGGCCATGTCTCCTGGTCACGTAACTCTATCATAGGGCCAATAGGTAATTGCCTGTGCTTTACGTGAGCAGATGCTTCAGACATGAATTAGCAGAGCATATCTCCTCTGGTATGTGCATGTGCAGAGGAGGCAGCCATTGTACAAGGAACCAAATCACCCCCATTCCCCCATTCACTGTGTAGACAAAACATTATAAGAAATGTTCATCTCTGTGACAGTAGAACCAAAATATTTCAACAACTCTACTACTACTGTGTAGAGTATATGTAACTGGCTGTGGGTGTGCTGCTCAGCTGACATGTTGTGTGTATCTCCCCCAGTTACCGGGACACCGCTGAATGTTCTGGAATGCTGGGCATATCTGTCTGGGCCTTTTCCCGGGCAATGGTTGCACTGTGCCACTCAGTCAATCTGCACTTCAATGCAATCTTTTCTTGCCATCAGAAATAAAAAAAAATGTGAATGCGGGCCAACATTTTTGACTCCATAACAAAAGGGGAGGAACAAAGGGGCCCCTGGATTGTTGCGCTCGATTGAGACGTACCCTAAAACAGAGCATTATTTTGAGGCCTGACGGCCCAGTCCAGTTGTCTCTGAACTATCCACATAGTTAGTAGTTAGTCCATATAAAGAGAGAGAGTGAGAGCAAGAGAGAGAGAGAGCGAGAGAGAGAGAGAGAGAGAGAGAGAGAGAGAGAGAGAGAGAGAGAGAGAGAGAGAGAGAGAGAGAGAGAGAGAGAGAGAGAGAGAGAGAGAGAGAGAGAGAGAGAGAGAGAGAGAGAGAGAGAGAGAGTGTGTGCTGTCAAGTTACTTGTGACTTCCACTGGGGTCCATGAGGCAAATCCATGCATTCCCACCAAGCTAATTAAAGAAGTGGGAAAAACAACAACATTGAAGAATCTGGACTCTGAGTAGCATCAGATAGATCAACACACTAACATGTGACCTCGCTAGCTCTTTATCTGGCCACAGTAATAGGTCTGCAGAGGTGTATAATCTCACAAAATGCTGCGTTCTTGCCATAGAACGGAGAGAGAGAGTTTTATGATTACAGGAATTGAGCTGATCAAGGCTGTTCTCTCTCTCTCTCTGTGAAAGCCATTCCTGGCCTGACCCCTATGGTCCCTATGGCCCCTATGGCCAGCCGGCACCTCTCTCTCTCTGTCAGGCCTTAGCGGGACTCCCCAGAATTCTAACTAGCCAGTCAGACTGTATCTCAGGGAGCCGGGGCCTTCACCAGGGGCACCCCACAATTGACACAGTCAGGAGGAAGAAGAAAGAGCAAAACAAAAGTCTATTCACGCCTGAATCCTCAGATGGACTCACCCATCCCCCTCTTAAAACAGGAAAAAAAGAGAGGGAAAGGAGAGAGAATGACACAAAGAATGAATGGAAGAAAAGAAAAGAGTGCAAAAGGTCGGAGTGAATACCTCACAGCAGTGAAATAAGGGACCGCTGAATGACAGCTGACTGTCATAAGAGCTGTGTTCCTCGTTTCAGCTTTTGTCTTCAGGTATTTTCATTTGGTTTGATGTTTTCCTCCAGGGGGCGATTTGTTGGTTGGGAAGCCACTTGTTTGTGGGGTTTACTGCCACAGGGAGTCCTGCCCAGCTTAGTGGGCTCTATTGATTCAAGCAGTGTTCTGCTCAACTAACTCAGTCTCGCGTAAGAATTAGTCATTCATCCATGTTTCTTAAACGTCAAATTTCACAGTTGTTGCAAATGTCAAACGTTGAAACATTTCAGGTTAAGTTTAGGAATTAACTCGGAAATCTTAAGGTTAGACATTACCTCCAAATGGAGTTTTCTGGCGGTAGGGTAAGGGTTAAGGATAGGCTTAAAAACAAATGTGCGTCCTATGGAATCAGAGGCAGATGCTTACGCCCATACGCCATCCCACAACACCCTAGCAAAACTGAAACCTACTTGAAGGTAACAGCGCTCACTGTCTCCCCTGGTGGCCAGTTTCCAAGTCATCTACCTACATCCCCAGACATGGATGGATGTCAAATACTGACTTGTATACCGGGGTGGCAGGAGCCTAGTGGTTAGAGCTTTGGACTAGTAACAGGATGGTTGCTAGATCTCATCCCGAGCTGAGGTGAAATGCTGTTGTTCTGCCCCTGAACAAGGCAGTACCGACTGATTCGTGGTTCGTCAATGAATTCGTCAGTGATTCGTCAATGAATATTTTTTTTGTTCTTAACTGACTTGCCTGCTTAAAAACAAAAAAAACCTGGCTGCAACTGTGCACCTAACCCATGGCTCCTGCATTACTTCTGAAGGTCCACAACTCACTGCTGCATCAGTAACAATGTATTTAATAGCCATGTAAACAAGGCAAAAAATCATCCTTAATATTGCTGTAAAAGTGGCTTTCCTTTTAATATGTCTGTAAAACGTCTCTGTATGTTATGTCTCCAAGTTGGATGTTGCCTTCATGCTGTTTAACGAGGAGAAAATGTGACCTGAATGTCAAACACTCCTTGTTGTTGCCTGACGTCTTGGGATAGATATCAATTATGCTGTTCTCCCTCTTCCCTTGCTCAGTCCCTAAGTTTCTCTCTCGCCCTCTCTCTTTTTATTTATCTTTTTCTCTGTCTTTTTCTCTCTCTCCTGCTCTCTCTCTCTGGTGTGTCTCCAGTCACTTGTAGACATGTGGACTGCCTGCCTGCCTCTGCCCCTGCCTCTGACAGCCGTGGCTGGCCTTTTATTGTTCCTCAGGAGCCTATAAATCGGCACTGCAGAGATGTTTGCTAAAAGGGGGATCTGGGTCAAAGGTCGCTTAGCCCTGTCCTTTGGCCCCTCAAGCCAGATGGCACTTCTAGGTTCCCAGGCTGTCAGAGAGCAACCCTGCTCTGGAAGCCCCTCTCTCTCTCTCTCTCTCTCTCTCTCTCTCTCTCTTTCTCCCTCCCCCCTCCCCCCTCGCTTTCTCTTTATTTCTCTCTGCTTCTCCTTCTCTCTCTCTTTCTCTCCTCCTCTCTCTTCCACAAGTCCTAGCCTACTGTGGCAAACACACCTCACCCTCAACAAAGATTCCACTCCTTTTCTGGTGGTAGGGGATACCAATAGAGGGTAAACAGGATGGGAAAATGTGAACCCAGGATGGGAAATGCCAATAAAATAGCTAGTGTGAGTGAGATGTTCAACAATCTGCTACAGAAGGCATTATCACTGCCAAAGAGCCACATTTTTTAACCCCTCCTTTTTAGCATATTTGTTTGCTAAATAGATGTTTAAATCCTCATTGAAAAATGACTGAATTACCTCGCTTTATTTCACCATTAATACATTAATGGTTAGGTAATTAATTTCCCTAATTGCCCCAGCCGGGTTGGTGTCAGTTACACCCACTCCCATGTAAATACCTCCTATTAGCTTTAGTACGGCTCTTATTACAGGCTCTGTGTGGTTCTGCTACATCTGGGAATCCGAGGGTGAGGAGGGAGGAGGAGTAAGGAGGGGTGAGGAAGGAAGGAGGGAAGGAGGGAGGATGAGGGAGGAAGGAGGGAGGATGGAGGAGGAAGGAGGGAGGACATAAATCAGTGGATGCTCTTCAGAGGAGGAAGTTTAGGACCATCCTCCTCAGTGAATTTCAGAAAAAATGTAATATTGAAACATTTAAAAACTAAACTAAATATATTCACATCAACAAATAATGGATTAAAACACACTGTTTTACAATGAAGGTCTACATTAGCCTCAACAATACTCTGTAGGGTAGCAGCATGGTAGCACACTCTTCCATAGAGTTACACAGTCATTTTTGCAACTTCCGGAGGACGTCCTGCAACCTATCAGAGCTCTTGCAGCATGAACTGATATGTTGTCACCCAATCAAAGGATCAGAGAATTAATCCAGTGCTGAAAGGAAAAGCTACAGCTAGCTAGCACTGCAGTGCATAACATGTGGTGAGTAGTTGACTCAAAGAGAGAGAATGACAATAGTTGAACAGTTTTGAACAAATCCATTTCTTCAAAAATGAAGGACAAGCAAGAGAGCGAGAGAGAGAGAGCGAGAGAGAGAGAGAGAGACTGCTAGTTTAGCCTACTCAAACACCCAGCTCAAACAGAAAGGGATGCTATGTTAACTAGCTGGTTATGGTTAGCAAACACGGGAACTCTTCCAAGTCAAGGTAAGCTTTTGGTTTTATTCATGTATGAATACCCCATCCCACCAGTGTAACTGCTAAACAGCTTGCTGACTGTACACTGTACTGCATGATTGTAGCGGATTACTAACACGTCTGTTCTGGTGGCTATCTTGACTATGACGTTAGCTAGTATGGTGACAACGGTGTAGGCTGTGTGTAGCGGTTAGCGGTTATGATATGAAGGTTTGGCTTGGAAAGTTTTTTTCGCCTGGCCACAGACAGCTGATGTGTTATGAACTGAAGTACCCAGATAAAGGGACAAGGTGAGAGGAGGAGAGCAAGTAGATGCAAGAAGGAATTATACAACAAGCAAAGTGATCATGTTGTTCGTATGTGGCTGCTATGAAAATGAAATGTGTTTGTCCCTGATCAGGGTGTATTCATTCTGCCGATTCTGTTGAAAAACATTTCTGAAACGGAAGTCTGTTGAAAAACATTTCTTAACTGAAGCAAACTGATTGATCCTCACTCCTTTGGGTGTTATCAAATAAGTAAACAGTTAAACCTAAGCCTAAACTTAAAAGTGGGCGCCTGCAGAAATGCATCTTTACAAATAAACCTACCAAACATGCTTCTCGACTTGTAATACCATGCCAGCCTGTTATAAATATAGAATGTCAGGAGGCTGAATTGCCCACTCTAGACTAAGCTCCTTATGTTGACTTATACATATAGGAGGATTTGTATGAGTGAACTTACAATAGCGGTGAAGGTAGAGTAGTCCCACTCCACACGCTAAGTAAACAAAGGATGTGAGAAGCGCCCGCCTTAGAGCCTCACTCATCGAGGGCTTCAATATGAACATCCCTCTAGCTCCCCTCCAGGAGTGTTTAGGAGGACTCTCCAACAGGTTTCCTGCTCCCTGCGGTCCCATTTTGAAGTGAAGCGCAGATATCCTGTTGGCGACGGGGAGACAAGCCGAGTAAGTGTGTCACCCCGGTCGCAGTTGGGGTGGATTGGGTTGGCTGTCTCTTCCCTCTCTCTAGCCAGAGCTGTGCTCCTGAATCCAGGGCAGGACCCCAGTGAACAGTGGAATATGCAGCAACCACCAGAAGCAGAGAGAGAAGCCCAGGAAAAACTGACTTATACAGAAATACTGAGAAAATCTGTAACCCAAAAAAACAGCTCTGTGAGGAACAGCCAGGGCTGGGCTGGGGTGCTGGCCTTATTTAGTGATTGGAGATGAACCAGTGCTATCTTTAGGGAGGGTGGTGGCCTTATTTAGTGATTGGAGATGAACCAATGATATGTGTTGAGAAGGAGCCTCCTGTTAGAGACAGCTTATTCTTTCAGGTCAGTAGCCGTGGGGAATGGGCAGGATGCTGCATTACGCACCTCGTGAAGCCTGCTTTCAGATCTGTGATGACAAAAACACACATTCACACACACACACACACACACACACACACACACACACACACACACACACACACACACACACACACACACACACACACACACACACACACACACACACACACACACGCATGCACATACCTACACACACACAACACTCTTTTTGAAACTTCCGAACAGATTTTCCAGATGTCTTATTTTGCAGCGTAGTATTGATATCCATCTGATGTAGAGTACAACCTTTGAAGACATGTATCCAGGTTACGCACCGTCATTTTTAGTCTGATGTTAGTAGGCTCTTTCATGCTTACCCTGTAGAATACTGGTTCAATCATGAGTGCACAACATGTACGGTAGTGAGGAAAATCAGTTCAACTGCTGTAATTTTGTCTTGAGAAAATGCATGTGTGCGCATAGAAAGAAGCTAAACAAAGTAAAAAGGCCAGTTTCATCCTCTGTAAGGAAATCTTCATGGGAATTTTTTTTATACATTAGGATTTAAATGTGAGATCACCAGAGAGAGTATAGTCTTGAAGGTTTTCAATAAAATGCTTTTGCACATCTTTGCAAATTCCATTCTCTCTCCATCACTTTGGGAGTGTTTACAGCTGTGGAAAATACTCTGAGCCATCTGCAGCTCTGGCCTTTACAGAAGTTAATGCACTGATGTTGTTACTTGGTACACTGTGGCCTTTACTCCATATTATTCTAAGAATGCTAGCTGAAGAAGAGGACAATGACTGTTTATGCCTGCAAGCAGTGGAAGTCCTCTAAGCCAGAAGAATCAGACTTTAAGTGAAACCAGGCTTTTCAGAGAATGAGTTGTTCCCTTGCCAACATGTTTTTTGATGGGGTTTTTGTGGACCAGATAAAAAAAAGTATTGAATCACTGCTTTGTTCACATTTACGCTGGTCGGAAAATGACAGTCAAACAAAGACTTATAGTTCTGGTTTGGGATCAGTTGTGGCCTGAGAGACAGATGTCCATACCTTCAAAGAGCCACACCTCCAAACCATGGAGAGAAGAGCCACATCCTCCAAACCAGGGAGAGAAGAGCCACATCCTCCAAACCAGGGAGAGAAGAGCCACATCCTCCAAACCAGGGAGAGAAGAGCCACATGCCCCAAACCAGGGAGAGAAGAGCCACATCCTCCAAACCAGGGAGAGAAGAGCCACATCCCCCAAACCAGGGAGAGAAGAGCCACATCCTCCAAACCAGGGAGAGAAGAGCCACATCCCCCAAACCAGGGAGAGAAGAGCCACATCCTCCAAACCAGGGAGAGAAGAGCCACATCCTCCAAACCAGGGAGAGAAGAGCCACATCCTAAGCCTGATGTGGCCTTGATGGTGGTACAAACCCCATTTACAAAACACAATTCCTCCATTCCTTCCTTCCCTCCCCATCCTGGTCCCAGACGGGGAGAGAGAGTAAGAGAGAGACGGGGAGAAAGACTAAGAGAGAGTGAGAGAGAGAGAGAGGGAGAGAGAGAGAGAAAAAACATCATCCTTAGCTCTAGCATCTTCCCCAATACTTGGAACCAAGGACTGATCACCCCAATCCACAAAAGTGGAGACAAATTTGTCCCCAATAACTACCGTGGGATATGCATCAACAGCAACCTTGGAAAAAACCTCTGCAATATCATTAACAGCAGACTCGTACATTTCCTCACCGAAAACAATCTACTGAGCAAATGTCAAATTGGCTTTTTTCAAAATTCCAGTACGACAGACCACATATTCACCCTGCACACCCTAATTGACAAACAAACAAATCAAAACAAAGGCAAAGTCTTCTCATGCTTTGTTCATTTCAAAAAAGTTTTTGACTCAATTTGGCATGAGGGACTGCTATACAAATTGATGGAAAGTGGTGTTGGGGGAAAAACATACGACATTATAAAATCCAAGTACACAAACAACAAGTGTGCAGTTAAAATTGGCAAGAATACACACATTTCTTTCCAAATTGCCGGGGTGTGAGACAGGGATGCAGCTTAAGCCCCACCCTCTTCAACATAAATATCAACGAATTGGCGCGGGCACTAGAACAGTCTGCAGCACCCGGCCTCACCCTACTAGAATCTGAAGTCAAATGTCTACTGTTTGCTGATGATCTGGTGCTTCTGTCACCAACCAAGGAGGGCCTACAGCTGCACCTAGATCTTCTACTCAGATTCTGTCAGACCTGGGCCCTGACAGTAAATCTCAGTAAGACAAAAATAATGGTTTTCCAAAAAAGGTCCAGTTGCCAGGACTACAAATACAATTCCATCTAGACACAGTTGCTCTAGAGCACACAAACATTTATACATACCTCCGCCTAAACATCAATGCCACAGGTGACTTACACAAAGCTGTGGCTAAAAATAATTGAATCAGTTATAGAACCCATTGCCCTTTATGGTTGTGAGGTTGGGATGAGCTCACCAACAAAGAATTCAGAAAATGGGACAAACACCAAATTGAGACTCTGCATTCAGAATTCTGCAAAAATATCCTCTCAACGTAAAACACCAAAAATTGCATGTAGAGCAGATTAGGCTGTCATGTTCATTGTATGAATCGGACCAAGGCGCAGCGTGGTATACGTACATTCTTTAGTCTATTAAGAATGAACACTGAACAAACTAACCAAAATAACACACCGACACGTGAAGCTATACAAATGAGTGCTGACAGACAACTGCACATAGACAAGATCCCACAAACACCAAAAGGGAATGGCTACCTAAATATGATACCCAATCAGAGACAACGATAAACAGCTGCCTCTGATTGGGAACCATATCAGGCCACCATAAACATACAAATACCAAGACCTACAAAACCCTAGACATACAAACACCCAGACCTACAAAACCATAGACATACAAAAACCCTAGGCAATACAAAACCCCTAGACAATCCAAAACTAGTGTATCCACCCTAGTCACACCCTGACCTAACCGAAATATAAAGAAAACAGAGAAATCTCAGGTCAGGGCATGACATAGGCTAATACCTGCTAATTATCAAAATCCAGAAAAGAGCCGTTAAATTCTACAACCACCTAAAAGGAAGCGATTCCTAAACCTTCCATAACAAAGCCATCACCTACAGAGAAATTAACCTGGAGTAGAGCCTCCTAAGCAAGCTGGTCCTGGGGCTCTGTTCACAAACACAACCAGACCCCACAGAGCCCCAGAACAGCAATACAATTAGACCCAACCAAATCATGAGAAACAAAATGGTAATTACTTAACACATTGGAAAGAACTAGAATGTTATTTGTCTCTAAACAGAGAGTACACAGTGGCAAAATACCTGACCACCGTGACTGACCCAAAATGAAGGTCATCTTTGACTATGTGCAGACTTACTGAGCAAGCCTTGCTATTGAGAAAGGCTGCCAAAAGCAGACCTGCCACTCAAAAGAAGACAGGCTATGTGCACACTGCCAACAAAATGAGGTAGAAACTTAGTTGCACTTCCTGACCTCTGGCCAAATGTATGACCATATTAGAGATACATACATATTTCCCTCAGATTATACAGACACACAAAGAATTCAAAAACAAATTAAATTTTGATAAACTCCCATATCTATTGCGTGAATTACCAATCACAGCAGCAAGATTTGTGACCTGTTGCAACAAGAAAAGGGTAACCAGTGAAGAACAACCACCATTGTAAATACAACCTGTATTTATGCCTATTTATTTTCCCCTTTGTACTATGACAATTTTCACATCACATTTTCACAACACTGTATATAGATGTAATATAACATTTGAAATGTCTTTATTCTTTTGGAACTATTGTGAGTGTAATATTTACTGTACATTTTTTATTGTTTATTTCACTTTTGTTTGTTACTTTTACTTCACTTGCTTTGGCAATGAAAACATGTTTCCCATGCCAATAAAGACCTTTGAATTGAGGGAGAAAGAGAGAGATAGAGAGTGCAGGAGAGAGAGAGAGCGCAGGAGAGAGAGAGAAAGAGAGAGAGAGAGAGAGAGAGAGAGAGAGAGAGAGAGAGAAAGAGAGAGAGAGCGCAGGAGAGAGAGAGAAAGAGAGAGAGAGAGAGAGAGAGCAGGAGAGAGAGAGAGCCCAGGAGAGAAAGAGAGAGAGAGAGAGCGCAAGAGAGAGAGAGAGAGAGAGACAGAGAGAACGCAAGAGAGAGAGAGAGAGCGCGAGAGAGAGAGAGAGAGAGAGAGAGAGAGAGAGAGAGAGAGAGAGAGCGAGAGCGAGAGCAGGAGATCTCTGCACCGTGTTAAGACAGTGGAGTTGGGGTAAAGCATTGTCATGGGCGTGTGTCTAAAAGGAGGCTTCAGCCTTTGGCTTTCCATTTTAACACACCATAAATCACTCTTCTGGGCCTGGCCGTGCGTTACGTGAATGATATATTTTATTTACACTACAGAGGAAAACACACAAGGACCTTATTAATCATCCCCCACATTTAATAATGATTCAACTTCCAGTCATTCATCACCTCTTCCAAAGCCTGCGGAAAAACAGGGAGAAAACAGGAAGAGGAAGAGAAAAACAAACACGTCTGGCTAACAAGCTGGGTGCTTGAGAGGATATAGCAAGCCACAACACCAAGAAATGAAACAAAGCATTTGAACCGCTACAGTAACTTAAACATACCGCTTGCTTACATTAAAGTTTTACCTAGTAATACTGTAGACTGTATACATATTCTGGTGCTGTAGATATTTACAGTACCAGTCAAAAGTTTGGACACACCTACTCATTCCAGGATTTTTATTTATTTGACTATTTTCTACATTGTAGAACAAAACTATGAAGTAACACATTTGGAATCATGTAGTAACCAAAAAAGTGTTATACAAATCAAAATATGTTTGAGATTTGAGATTCTTCAAGTAGCCATCCTTTGTAACCCTCTGGGGCAGCATATAGACTAGTGGTTAGAGTGTTGCGCCAGTAACCAAAAGGTTGTTGGATTGAGTCCCTGAGCTGACAAGGTAAACATATTTTGTTCAGCCCCTGAACAAGGCAGTTAACCCACTGTTCCCTGGTAGGCCGTCATTGTAAATAAGAATTTGTTCTTAACTGACTTTCCTAGTTCAATAAAGTTTATATTCTCTCACCCAGGTTCATGTGGAATGCTTTTCCAACAGTCTTGAAGGAGTTCCACATATGCTGAGCACTTATTGGCTGCTTTTCCATCACTCTGCAATCCAACTCATCCCAAAGCATCTCAATTGAGATGAGGTCGGGTGATTTTGGAGGCCAGGTCATCTGATGCAGCACTCCATCACTCTCCTTTTTGGTCAAATAGCCCTTACACAGCCTGGAGGTGTGTTTTGGGTCATTGTATATATTTGGGTCATTATATATATATATATATTCTAAAACAATATATTTTAATGTCACATACACAGATGAAATGAAATGTGTTGTTTTTCAGGGTCAGACATAGTAGTAGGGTTGCTCAATGGTACATTAAATGGTGTTTCACCTTGTCAGCTCAGGTATACAAACCTGACCTTTAGGTTAGTAGCCCAACACTCTAAGCACTAGGTACCTGGTGGTACAGTGCCTTGCGAAAGTATTCGGCCCCCTTGAACTTTGCGACCTTTTGCCACATTTCAGGCTTCAAACATAAAGATATAAAACTGTATTTTTTTGTGAAGAATCAACAACAAGTGGGACACAATCATGAAGTGGAACGACATTTATTGGATATTTCAAACTTTTTTAACAAATCAAAAACTGAAAAATTGGGCGTGCAAAATTATTCAGCCCCTTTACTTTCAGTGCAGCAAACTCTCTCCAGAAGTTCAGTGAGGATCTCTGAATGATCCAATGTTGACCTAAATGACTAATGATGATAAATACAATCCACCTGTGTGTAATCAAGTCTCCGTATAAATGCACCTGCACTGTGATCGTCTCAGAGGTCCGTTAAAAGCGCAGAGAGCATCATGAAGAACAAGGAACACACCAGGCAGGTCCGAGATACTGTTGTGAAGAAGTTTAAAGCCGGATTTAGATACAAAAAGATTTCCCAAGCTTTAAACATCCCAAGGAGCACTGTGCAAGCGATAATATTGAAATGGAAGGAGTTTCAGACCACTGCAAATCTACCAAGACCTGGCCGTCCCTCTAAACTTTCAGCTCATACAAGGAGAAGACTGATCAGAGATGCAACCAAGAGGCCCATGATCACTCTGGATGAACTGCAGAGATCTACAGCTGAGGTGGGAGACTCTGTCCATAGGACAACAATCAGTCGTATATTGCACAAATCTGGCCTTTATGGAAGAGTGGCAAGAAGAAAGCCATTTCTTAAAGATATCCATAAAAAGTGACGTTTAAAGTTTGCCACAAGCCACCTGGGAGACACACCAAACATGTGGAAAAAGGTGCTCTGGTCAGATGAAACCAAAATTGAACTTTTTGGCAACAATGCAAAACGTTATGTTTGGCGTAAAAGCAACACAGCTGAACACACCATCCCCACTGTCAAACATGGTGGTGGCAGCATCATGGTTTGGGCCTGCTTTTCTTCAGCAGGGACAGGGAAGATAGTTAAAATTGATGGGAAGATGGATGGAGCCAAATACAGGACCATTCTGGAAGAAAACCTGATGGAGTCTGCAAAAGACCTGAGACTGGGACAGAGATTTGTCTTCCAACAAGACAATGATCCAAAACATAAAGCAAAATCTACAATGGAATGGTTCAAAAATAAACATATCCAGGTGTTAGAATGGCCAAGTCAAAGTCCAGACCTGAATCCAATCGAAAATCTGTGGAAAGAACTGAAAACTGCTGTTCACAAATGCTCTCCATCCAACCTCACTGAGCTCGAGCTGTTTTGCAAGGAGGAATGGGAAAAAATTTCAGTCTCTCGATGTGCAAAACTGATAGAGACATACCCCAAGCGACTTACAGCTGTAATCGCAGCAAAAGGTGGCGCTACAAAGTATTAACTTAAGGGGGCTGAATAATTTTGCACGCCCAATTCTTCAGTTTTTGATTTGTTAAAAAAGTTTGAAATATCCAATAAATGTCGTTCCACTTCATGATTGTGTCCCACTTGTTGTTGATTCTTTACAAAAAAATACAGTTTTATATCTTTATGTTTGAAGCCTGAAATGTGGCAAAAGGTCGCAAAGTTCAAGGGGGCCGAATACTTTCGCAAGGCACTGTACCTTATACCTCGATGACATGACAACTATTCTGCCTTGTGACATGTTTACACTAGTTAGCTTGAGCACCATGACTCACTTTCACTTGTCATCTCACTTAGAAGCTACCCTTAATAACAGACATAACCATCTACATCACCTACACAAAGCTGCGGCTGTCGGAGAAATCTACTGGCTTGGCCAATGTGGATGAATTACTGTCCAAACTCGGCCATGAAACGTCACATTCTGGACTCAACAATGTTTTTCCTGGGCAGTCTATAAGAGCTCCAGTAAGATATAGTAGAATAGTTCAGAATGGTTCTTCATGTTAGAAATGATTTAGAAAGTGATCCTTCTTCCAGCCATCGCTGTAAGTTATACTTCACAGTATGCAGTGTGTTTGGAACTCTTCCAAATCACACAAGAGAGGACATTAAAATAACGTCAGAGCACATACTTGAGGTCTGGGTTGTGGGAAAGTGAATGGGACAATGAGACAATACATGAAAGGAGATGAACAGAGCTAAGGAGTTTAATGCCTGGGACTGCTGGGAAAAGAAATGTCACACCACGTGAGTGGCTGAAGGCCATTTACACGACCTGTCTTGGCAGCCATTGCTGGAGTATTGCTGGGCTTGTTGGCAGGGTATAAATCGGGAATTAAAAACAAAAGCTGAGCACAGTCCAGTCCCTCCACTAAGATAGCGCTCTTAATAGCATCCTATAGGATAGACAAAAAATAAAGGATAGGCAAAAAATAAATCTAGTCATCCCTGACTTTAACAGCTTGTACTCCTCCCTCCTGCTTTTAAAAAGCATTCTAGGGCGATGCAATCCCACATAACAACCAATAGATTGTTTTCAAACGTGTGTCTGTGTGTTTTTGTGTGGGTGTGTGTGTGTGTGTGTGTGTGTGTTTGTCTGTAGGTCTGTGTGTGCGTGTCTGTGTGTGTGTGTCTCTGTGCGTCTTTGTGTGTCTGTGTGTCTGTGTGTCTGGGTCTCTGCATGTGTGTCTGTTTGTGTGTCTGTATATATGTGCCTGTGTGAGTATGTGTGTGTGTGTCAGTGTGTATGTGTGTGTCTGTGTGACTGTGTATGAGAACTACTCTGCCCTGTGTGTTTGTGTCTGTGTCTGTGTGTGTTGGTGTGTGTCTTTGTGTCTGTGTGTATGTCTGTGTGTATGTGTCTGTGTGTTTCTGTGTGTGTGTGTGTGTGTGTGTGTGTGTGTGTGTGTGTCTGTGTGTGTCTGTTTGCCTGTCTGTCTGTCTGTGTGTGTGTGTGTGTGTGTGTGTGTGTGTGTGTGTGTGTGTGTGTGTGTGTATGTGTGTGTGTGTGTGTGTGTGTGTGTGTGTGTGTGTGTCTGGTGTTGATGTCTGTTTGTTTGTGAGTGTGTGTCTGTTTGTGTATTTGTAGCTGTTTGTGTGGGTGTCTGTGTTTTGTGTGTGTCTGTGTGTCTGAGTTTCTGTGTGACTGTGTTTCTCTGTGTGTGTGTCTGTATGTGTGTGTGTATGTATGTATTTGTGTCTGTGTATTTGTCTGTGTTTCTGTGTGTCTGTGTGTTTCTGTGTCTGTGTGTGTCTGTGTGTTTCTGTGTGTGTGTGTCTATGTGTGTCTGTTTGCCTGTCTGTGTGTGTCTGTCTGTGTGTGTGTGTGTGTGTGTGTGTGTGTGTGTGTGTGTGTGTGTGTCTGGTGTCGATGTCTGTTTGTTTGTTAGTGTGTGTCTGTTTGTTTGTGTATTTGTAGCTGTTTGTGTGTGTGTCTGTGTTTTGTGTGTGTCTGTGTGTCTGAGTTTCTGTGTTACTGTGTTTCTCTGTGTGTGTATATGTATGTGTGTGTGTATGTATGTATTTGTGTGTGTCTGTGTATTTGTCTGTGTATGGGTCTGTGTATGTGTGTGTGTGTCTGTGTGTGTCTGTGTGTTTCTGTGTGTGTGTGTGTGTGTGTGTGTGTCTGTGTGTTTCTGTGTGTGTGTGTGTGTGTGTGTGTGTGTGTGTGTGTGTGTGTGTGTGTGTCTGTGTGTGTCTGTGTGTTTCTGTGTGTGTGTGTGTCTGTGTGTGTCTGTGTGTTTCTGTGTGTGTGTGTGTGTGTGTGTGTGTGTTTCTGTGTGTGTGTGTGTGTGTGTGCTTTTCCCTCTTTCTGAGATATTTTTCAGAAACATAAGATCCGTTTATGTCCCGTTTTTGCATAACCCTGCTCTGGTCTTCTTATCTTTCCGTGTGCTTTTCTCTTCCCCATTCATTCAACACCCGCTAATTCTATGTTGGATATGTTGGTACTGTGCTGCTTAATTTTGTCTTTGTCAACACCCGATTTGTAAGTAAAAAATATATCCGTTGTCACAGTTAAACAGTAACAGCAAAGTGAGAAATAATTGAAAAAAAGGAAATAGTGTGATTTGATTATGTTGTGACGGTAGTCTGTCATGTCGTAATGGCTTGGATCTCCTTAACAGTGATGCTTAATGAACCAAGGAAAGAACAATATACGTCTTTTGAGAGCGTTATAGCTATCATAAAGTCATATACACGTTATAGAAAGAAGATTTAACACAGGTTCTGCTAAAGGAGGTTAACTGCAGTGTTTAGTAACTCCTATGAAAAAATGGCAGCCTCTTTTATTGTCTGCCATGTATAACACGAATAAACCGTTTCTTTATGGAGTAGAATATATTTGATACAATAGATGATTCAATAATTTAGGCTATTCTGTTCATGGAGTAAGTGAAGAGGGAGTTTCTCTCAAACAGATGAAATGAATGTCGATACATGCATACATGGAGACGCCAGTCTACAGTGATATGGGCGCTTTATCACCTTATCACATTAAAAGACTATTGTCTACAAAGGAAAAAGCATGAGACTACCCCCACTCTGTCCATAGAAAGGCATCTCTTTCAAAGCAAATCTTATCCTCACTAACCACTGAGTCTCAATAAATAACCATTAACATTTTATTGTACTCCTCTCCAAGATTTTTGTCATTTTTAAAATATCCCTCCCTCCTCGAACCAATGATATATCGAAATCTGTGAGCCCTTAATCCTATTAATAAAGCTCTTGTCCGCGTTACATTTATTTTCCTTTTAATCTCCTTCTCCGACTTCCCCTCTCTCCAATGTCCCTTGGCTGACCCCTGTGAACATTTTCCCCCTGCGAGGCTGAGAAATTCAGATTGATACCACATATAATGGCCATTGTGGGTTTCATAACAAGCTGCTTGCTGGTGTGATCAAGGACAGTTGAGCCTGACTGACCGTGCCAGCCATCTTCACTAGCCCAGGCAGGGCCTCATGCGGCGTGCTGAGGTAGGGGGTCCTCCACTATGCTTGCTGACAACCCACCATAACTTGACCTCTCTGTTATTGTGTAGCCTCCATGTTTAATTGCTGCTGGGGAGGACTGTTGTGTGTGTGTGTGTGTGTGTGTGTGTGTGTTTCTCAATTTTTTATTGCTCTAAATAAATTGAAGAATGACAAATAGAGACACTTACACACAAACGTTAATACAAATTCATGCATACATGTACATGCACACAGGCAGGCAGGCAGGCAGTCAGGCAGGCAGGCAGGCAGGCACAGACTGGTGTCTGTCTGGCTGCATGGCTGTATGGCTGTATCTCTCACAAGAGATGAAGGATGACTCCTACACACAGGCATAATCCTGATAGAAATCCTTGTCCTACATGCCTCAGTATTGGTTTATGGCACATCCTTATGGTGACACCAATCCATGGGCACAGAAGCCCCCTTCACTCTCTCTCCAAATCTTAAACCCATCGGTTCCACAGTTCCATCAATCCCAAATTAGCTTGCCATCCTTACCAGCAGACAGGGTCCAACTGAATGGGAATCACCCAAATGCCTTCAATATTATATCAGATCAGAGTAGTCTACGGCAAATGGACTGATACAACAGTGAGAGGAAGTTAGCTTGTATGCATGACATCACCAATCAGCTTTCCATGCTGTGGAGAGAGATGGCTAGTTCCACTACTTAGCCCCCTAAAGGATGGAGCTGGGATTGCAGAAGAAAATAGGGGGAAAGCAAAGGGATGAGATGTGGAGGAGTAGAGGCACAAGAGACTATACTGCTACAATAATATCAAGGTTTATGGTAAGATGCTATTCTGCTACAAGAAAATCAAGGTTTACGGTAAGATGCTATTCTGCGACAAGAAAATCAAGGTTTACAGTAAGATGCTATTCTGCTGCAAGAAAATCAAGGTTTACGGTAAGATGCTTCATAATTACATACTGTACTGTACTTCATCATTACATACTGTACTGTACTTCATCATTACATACTGTACTGTACTGTACTTCATCATTACATACTGTACTGTACTTCATAATTACATACTGTACTGTACTTCATCATGACATACTGTACTGTACTTCATAATTACATACTGTACTGTACTTCATCATTACATTACTGTACTGTACTTCATCATTACATACTGTACTGTACTGTACTTCCTCATTACATACTGTACTGTACTGTACTTCATCATTACATACTGTACTGTACTTCATCATTACATTACTGTACTGTACTTCATCATTACATACTGTACTGTACTTCATCATGACATACTGTACTGTACTTCATCATTACATACTGTACTGTACTTCATCATGACATACTGTACTGTACTTCATCATGACATACTGTACTGTACTGTACTTCATCATTACATACTGTACTGTACTTCATCATTACATTACTGTACTGTACTTCATCATTACATACTGTACTATACTGTACTTCATCATTACATACTGTACTGTACTTCATCATTACATACTGTACTGTACTGTACTTCATCATTACATACTGTACTGTACTTCATAATTACATACTGTACTGTACTTCATCATTACATACTGTACTGTACTGTACTTCATCATTACATACTGTACTGTACTGTACTTCATCATTACATACTCTACTGTACTTCATCATTACATTACTGTACTGTACTTCATCATTACATACTGTACTATACTGTACTTCATCATTACATACTGTACTGTACTTCATCATTACATACTGTACTGTACTTCATCATTACATACTGTACTGTACTGTACTTCATCATTACATACTGTACTGTACTTCATCATTACATACTGTACTGTACTTCATCATTACATTACTGTACTGTACTTCATCATTACATACTGTACTATACTTCATCATGACATACTGTACTGTACTTCATCATTACATACTGTACTGTACTTCATCATTACATACTGTACTGTACTTCATCATTACATACTGTACTGTACTTCATCATTACATACTGTACTGTACTTCATCATTACATACTGTACTGTACTGTACTTCATCATTACATACTGTACTGTACTTCATCATTACATTACTGTACTGTACTTCATCATTACATACTGTACTATACTGTACTTCATCATTACATACTGTACTGTACTTCATCATTACATACTGTACTGTACTTCATCATTACATACTGTACTGTACTGTACTTCATCATTACATACTGTACTGTACTTCATCATTACATACTGTACTGTACTTCATCATTACATTACTGTACTGTACTTCATCATTACATACTGTACTGTACTTCATCATGACATACTGTACTGTACTTCATCATTACATACTGTACTGTACTTCATCATTACATACTGTACTGTACTTCATCATTACATACTGTACTGTACTGTACTTCATCATTACATACTGTACTGTACTTCATCATGACATACTGTACTGTACTTCATAATTACATACTGTACTGTACTTCATCATTACATACTGTACTGTACTTCATCATTACATACTGTACTATACTGTACTTCATCATTACATACTGTACTGTACTGTACTTCATCATTACATACTGTACTATACTGTACTTCATCATTACATACTGTACTGTACTGTACTTCATCATTACATACTGTACTATACTGTACTTCATCATTACATACTGTACTGTACTGTACTTCATCATTACATATGGTACTGTACTGTACTTACTCCTTTTAAAACCATTAATTGTGCTGGACTGTATGAGTCTCAAAATGGCTTGTTCGAAGAGTGACATTGATCGACATTTACACAAAATATATATTTTATCTGAATAACTTTTCAAATAGATTTTTCTAAATAACTTTTCAACTTTTCAGCTATGAGTAGAGGGGATTATGATCATGATGGATTCATGTCTTGATATAAATATATATATTTTAATATGTAAAGATATGGTAGTTCATTGAGTTTTCTTGCAGGCGGTATATGCATGTCTCTCCCTATTTCAACATATAAATCAGGTAAACCAACTCACAATAACTATTTGTTTGTTTTTACTGTATGTTTTTACTGTATGTCTTTCTCCACATATTCAATGAAATGTCGTCCAACAACAACAGGGATCTTTCATAACTAGGTAATAAGAGTGCCGTGTTTTGTTTCTGTTCGAAATGATCCCAGTGACTCGGCAGCCCTGTGTCTCAGACCCGGTGTCTCAGACCCTGTGTCTCAGACCCTGTGTCTCATTGATACACCAGGCATGGAGAACAGACATTGTCCAATGGAAGCCATAAAATAGGATACAGTTGCTTTACATGAAAATCTAATAGGCAATTTACATTTACATTTCCTCTGTCTCTGTTACGGGTGGATTTAAAAGAGCAAAGGGGATACTTTTTAAAACTCTGCACGGCCCCCATCCTCACCCTCCCCAACCCCCGGTGTCCCACAAGAGCTTTCATCCTCACCTTTAAGAGCAGCCAATCAGCCGGGTGCTTGGCACGGCACTATGGCGATGGCACAGAGGAAACCTGACACCCCAAACAAAGGGTCTTCATTAAAACATCATCAGCAGGAGAGAGAGAGAGCGAGAGAGAGAGAGAGAGAGAGAGAGAGAGACCAAATTAGCCTCTCACTGCAACGTGTAACCAGATCAAACAGCAGGTACAACCTGAGGACTCCGGCAGAGACTTGCCCCAACATTCAACGACGGCCATATTGGGTCAGACCACAAATGAAGATGTGAGGTGGAGTGGGCGGATGACTTTTAGCTCTGAACACAGGGGGAGAGGAGAGCTCGGTTACCTGCTCAGCTGGCTGCCCAGAGAGAGGTGTCCAGATAGGGTCTTTGATGGTGTCTGTGTCACAGCCCAATCAAAGGACAACAAAGCACTTTTTGCAATCTCGTTTGAATATCACCATTATTGATAATAGACAAACTTTCCCTATCAATGTATTATAACACTAGGGTAGTGAGTATGGAGCCAGTATACTGTATTATAACACTAGGGTAGTGAGGATGGAGCCAGTATACTGTTTTATAACACTAGGGTAGTGAGGATGGAGCCAGTATACTGTATTATAACACTAGGGTAGTGAGTATGGAGCCAGTATACTGTATTATAACACTAGGGTAGTGAGTATGGAGCCAGTATACTGTATTATAACACTAGGGTAGTGAGTATGGAGCCAGTATACTGTATTATAACACTAGGGTAGTGAGTATGGAGCCAGTATACTGTATTATAACACTAGGGTACTGAGTATGGAGCCAGTATACTGTATTATAACACTAGGATAGTGAATATGGAGCCAGTATACTGTATTATAACACTAGGGTAGTGGGTATGGAGCCAGTATACTGTATTATAACACTAGGGTAGTGAGTATGGAGCCAGTATACTGTATTATAACACTAGGGTAGTGAGGATGGAGCCAGTATACTGTTTTATAACACTAGGGTAGTGAGGATGGAGCCAGTATACTGTATTATAACACTAGGGTAGTGAGTATGGAGCCAGTATACTGTATTATAACATTAGGGTAGTGAGTATGGAGCCAGTATACTGTATTATAACACTAGGGTAGTGAGTATGGAGCCAGTATACTGTATTATAACACTAGGGTAGTGAGTATGGAGCCAGTATACTGTATTATAACACTAGGGTAGTGAGTATGGAGCCAGTATACTGTATTATAACACTAGGGTAGTGAGTATGGAGCCAGTATACTGTATTATAACACTAGGGTACTGAGTATGGAGCCAGTATACTGTATTATAACACTAGGATAGTGAATATGGAGCCAGTATACTGTATTATAACACTAGGGTAGTGGGTATGGAGCCAGTATACTGTATTATAACACTAGGGTAGTGAGTATGGAGCCAGTATACTGTATTATAACACTAGGGTAGTGAGTATGGAGCCAGTATATTGAAGAAGAGCAGAGTGCAGGATAGAGATTTGGACTGTCATAATAATGATAGAAGAGGTGTACAAACATTCCTGACAATCAACTGAATATCAATGGAAAAGACTGAATGTTGTTCACCTTTATGGCTGTACTCTAGACGCACCATTAGTACATCAGCAGCACACAGAACTACTGTCACTGTCGAAATGTATTGCACTTAGGTATCTACACTGAACAAAAATATAAACACAACATGCAACTATTTCAAAGATGTTACTGAGTTACAGTTGATATCTGGAAAACAGTCAATTGAAATAAATAAATCTATGCATTTCAAATGACTGGGAAAGGGTAGGGGCGTTGATAAGAAAACCACCATTTGCCTCATGTAGCGCGACACAGCTCATTCGCATCGAGTTGATCAGACTGTTGATTGTGGCCTGTGGAATGTGGTCACACTCCTCTTCAATGGCTGTGTGAAGTTGCTGGATTTTGGTGGGAGCTGGAACACGTTGTCATACACGTCGATGGCTGGAGAGTATGCAGGCCATTGAAGAACTTCCTGGAATTCTGTACAGATCCTTGCGACATGAGGCTGAAACATGATGTAATGGCGACGGATAAATGGCATGACAATGGGCCTCAGGACCTTGTCAATGTATCGCTGTGCATTCAAATAGCCATCAATAAAATGAAATTGTGTTCGTTGTCCGTAGCTTATGCCTGTCCATACCATAACCCCACCGCCACCATATGGCACTCTGTTCACAACATTGACATCAGCAAACCACTCACTAACTTGACTCCATACACGCTGTCTGCCATCTACCCGGTACAATGTCCACTGAAGTCATTTCCATTACCGATCTGCAGTCAGGTCAAGATGCTGGTGAGGACGGCGAGCACGCAGATGAGCTTCCCTGAGACGGTTTCTGACAGTGTGTACAAAAATTATTCGGTTGTGCAAATACACAGTTTCATCTGCTGTCCCGCAGGTGAAGAAGCCGGATGTGGAGGTCCTGGCCTGGTGTGGTTAGAAGTGGTCTGCAGTTGTGAGGCCAGTTGGACGTACTACCAAATTCTCTAAACAACGTTGAAGGTTGGCTTATGGTGGAGAAATGAACATTCATTTCTCTGGTAACAGCTCTGCTGGACATTCCTGCAGTCAGCATGTCAGTACACTACCTCAAAACATGACATCTGTGGCATTGTGTTGTGTGACAAAACTGCACATTTACCCAGAGGAGGATACGAGGGGAGATGATCCCACTGCTAATGTTTCCTAATGTTGTCTCTCTCCTTCCCTGTTGTCTAACTGTTCTGGGATGGTCTGCCAAGGTGCTGCTCTCCTGCAAGCGTTCGTGCCAAAGGGCAACCTATCCCGACATGGAACACTATGCTAAAAGTAGTGCACTATGTAGGTAACAGGTTACCTTTTGGGACGCGGACTGAGAGTAAACGCTGAGTGAGGGTGAGATCCTTCCGTGTTTTGGAGCCTGTTTCACTCAACTCTGGCTCAGGTGTCAAAATAAATCAATATGTTCAAAATGAGAACATCGACACAACATGTAGGCATTCAGTATTTATACAATTTCTAGTTGCTCAATACATATGTTACGTTAGACATACAGGATGTTGTATCGTGGCAATTCACATGGTAGCTATCGGATACAAGCAAGAATGTTTACATCTCCATGTCAATGTATTACGTCACTGTATTATCAAGGAGTCTATTGTGTGTCCCATCATATCTGCTCAATGTTACCTAGGCTAATTTGATGTGACATACTGTGTGTGACAGTTCATTCTCTCCTCTCATGTGTTTATACCGACCCAAGTTGTGTCCCAAATGGCATCCTATTACCTTTGTTGCGCACTACTTTGGCGCAGGACCCGACAGAGCTCTGGTCAAAGGTCAAAAGTAGATCACTATATATATAGAGAATAGGGTGAAATTGGGACGCAGGCCGCGTCTTTCCATGGAAGGGGTTGACTAAATCCTCATTGCCGAGGTAAACAGGGAACCATTCATGAGAGGATAAGTGTGTGAAGTTAATGGAGCAGGAATGCACTGCTTTAACCTAAAGTATTCATGTGTACCCGAGTGGACCTGGGAGGGGAAGATGGGAGAAGCTATAACGCAATCAATAAAACACGACTTTAACGCATATAGAATTATATACCTTAGGTGCATCGTACCTGTCACTCGGTCGCGTCATGCCATTGTTGTAAACGTTCTCCAGACGCTCTCTACCTGCGGCGCCGTAGTGGTGCCGTTGTGAATAACCTAGTCATTCTGGACTAGGGCTAACTACTGTTTAGTCTAAATTACACTAGAGTGCCTGGAAATATGATGACATTCCTAAAGTAGTCAAATACTTAGTAGGAAATAATTATGCCAGCATTATCATGTCATCAAATGTATTTTAAACACATGGCACTGTTGTCATTAGCTAGCAAAATTAATCAAAAATAGCTATCAATGCTGACGTTAGCTAGCTAAAATCTTTTGGCCTCCCCTCAATCTTAGCAAACATTAAACTGCATCTAAAGTCAATCTGGCAATATCAAAAGGTTTTCCTACTAGTTATTTGCCTCTTGAATGTCATTGTATTTCCAAGCCACTGTAATGCACCTTTGACCTTCAAAACAATATTGTGACGAAACATGCAACCCAGGAATAGGAGTAATAAAGCACAAAATATCAGCCGCATAAATCCTACATAACAATATACAATAAAAGTCAAAAGTTTGAACACACTTTCTCATTCAAGGGATTTCCTTCATTTTTACTATTTTCTACATTGTAGAATACTAGTGAAGACATCAAATCTATGAAATAACACATGGATTAATGTAGTATGTAGTATGTAGTAAAAATATTTGAGATTCTTCAAAGTAGCCACCCTTTGCCTTGATGACAGCTTTGCACAATCTTGGCATTCTCTCAACCAGCTTCACCTGGAATGCTTTTCCAACAGTCTTGAAGGAATTCCCACAAATGCAGAGCACTTATTGGCTGCTTTTCCTTCACTCCGCAGTCCAACTCATCCCAAACCATCTCAATTGGGTTGAGGTTGGGTTATTGTGGAGGCCAGGTCATCTGATGCAGCACTCTTTCACTCTCCTTCTTGGTCAAATAGCCCTTACACAGCCTGGAGGTGTGTTTTGTCATTGTCCTGTTTAAAAACAAATGATAGTCCCACTAAGCACAAACCAGATGGGATGGCGTATCGCTGCAGAATGCTGTGGTAGCCATGCTGGTTAAGTGTGCCTTGAATTCTAAATAAATCATAGACAGTGTCCCCAGCAAAGCACATCCACACCATCACACCTCTTCCTCCATGCTTCACGGTGGGAACCACAAATGCGAAGAAAATACACTCACCTACTTTGCGTCTCATAAAGACACAGCAGTTGTTACGAAAAATATCACATTTGGACTGATAAAACCAAATTACAGATTTCCATCGGTCTAATGTCCATTGCTCATCTTTCTTGGCCCACGAAAGTCTCTTCTTCTTATTGGTGTCCTTTAGTAGTGGTTTCTTTGCAGCAATTCAACCATGAAGGCCTGATTCACACAGTCTCCTCTGACCAGTTGATGTTGAGACGTGTCTGTTACTTGAACTCTGTGAAGCATTTATTTGTGCTGCAATTTCTGAGGCTGGTAACTCTAATGATCTTATCCTCTGCAGCAGAGGTAAATCTGGGCCTTCCTTTGGTGTGGCGGTCCTCATGAGATCCAGTTTCATCATACCTCTTGATGGTTTTTGCGACTGCGCTTGAAGAAACTTTCAAAGTTCTTGACATTTTCCGCATTGAATGACCTTCATGTTTTAAAGTAATGATGGACTGTCATTTCTCTTTTCTTATTTGAGCTGTAATATGGAGTTGGTCTTTGACCAAATAGGGCTATCTTCTGTATAACACCCCTACCTTGTCACAACACAACTGATTGGCTCAAAGGCATTAATTAAGAAGGAAAGAAATTCCACAAATTAACTTTTAACAAGGCACACTTGAAGGATCAGACCTTATTTTTCAATTTTCGCCTAAAATGACATACCCAAATCTAACTGCCTGTAGCTCAGGAACTGGATATGCATTTTCTTGATACCATTTGAAAGGAAACACTTTGAAGTTTGTGAAAATGTGTCATTTTGAATCATCATCTTTGAAATGCAAAATAAAGGCTATAATGTATTATTCCAGCCTAGGCACAATTTAGATTTTGGCTGCTAGATGGCAGCAGTGTATGTGTAAAGTTTTTGACTGATCCAATTAATTCAATTGCATATTCAAAATGTTGTATCAAGACCGCCCAAATGAGCCGAATTGGTTTATTAATACATTTTCAAGTTTACAATTGTGCACACTCCTCAAACAATAGCATGGTATTATTTCGCTGTTATAGCTACTTTAAATCGGAGAGTGCAGTTAGATTAACAAGAATGTAATCTTTCTGCCCAAATCAGATATGTCTATGTCTTGGGACATTTTCTTGTTACTTTTCTTGTTTAACACTTGTTGGTTATTTCATGATTCCATATGTGTTATTTCATAGTTTCGATGTCTTCACTATTATTCTGCAATGTAGAAAATAGTACAAATAAAGAAAAACCTTTGAATGAGTAGGTGTGTCCAAACCTTTGACTGGTACTGTACTTCAGTGGGATAAAGGAAATACGATGGCATGATTTAGAAAGTACACCTTTAAATTATTGATATATTCTATTAGTCAAATATTGCATGGTCCATGCCTGAAGAGCTTTGTACTGTGGTGGTTGTCAGTGCAGGCGATGTGGAGTAATGAATGTATGACGACTTGCAGACTGGCTCACACTATGCACTGTGTCATCGTGCCCTTAAAAAAGGGGGAGGGCTCCGTTTGAACTTAAGGAAAGTTATGGAAAATATCTCTCACCAAGGACACAGCGCCAGATGTGCTAAGACTTATGGGGGCCATAATAAGTGGCCAAGGCTCCGGTGTGGGCCTTTTTAAGTTAGGCTGCAATCCAGCACCTTCAACTTATTAAGCTGTCAAGAGTTGCAATGATTAAAACCAAAGAAAGGTCAGTGTCAGACCTTCAGCATTGTGCGACCCTGATATTTGCTTTTAGGCTCCTAGACCTAATGAAGATGTAGCTGGGATGGAATGAAATTGGTATTTTGAGGTGGGCATTTTTCCCCCTCTTGTTTTTTAATACCGGAAGGGCCCTTGTAAAATTCTCCAATACGTTCTATTTTCATCTTTCTCTTCAAATATTACTTTCTCCCTTTCTCCTTCTCTGTTCTTCTTTTTCATCCTCGCAGAATTCTTAGAAATGTATTTCATCTGAGGAAGAGTAAAAGGAGGAGTGGGGAAATCAGACTCATTGGGAGGGAGTGGAATGCTGGGCTGTGCTAGTCTCCATTCAGATGGTTTTGCATATCATCATGCATGGAGATCAAAGGGAGCAGGTTAATAGGAATGGGCTGGGAGGATAATTATGGGGAGAGGATGGATGGGGGGGAACAGTGGGCCGGGACACGGTGCCCTCCTAATATGCTCTCATTCTGCTGACAGCTGGATTCCAGAGTCTCCCCACCGAGATGAAAAAAGAAACAAAAAAGAATCATCTGGAGTTGAAGTTATTGAGACCTGTCAGCGGCATCCCACAGACTCTCGAAGGGCTCCCAGATTTATTCTCCTGTCACTGCTGATGATGTTATTGTGAGGGGCGCTGGATTGGGAGGCTGAGGAGAGAGTCCGGCGGGCAGGGTTCAGGGATTCAGAATCAATCAGAGCTAGGAATGACGGAGACGCCACTGCTCACACTTTTTCAATTTCAGTCCATGGTGAGAGATGTGGCGTGTCACCTGTGTGTCATGGTTCTCTCCTCGCTGTCTGGATGTCTCCCTTTACCTGGATCCAACATTGTGACACCTGCTCACAGGACAGGTGGAGAGGAGAGAGATGTGACCATGCCCCCGGCCCTGGCATTACTTTAGAGCCCAGCTACTGACATGCCTGTGACACTCCGTGAAATCAGTGTCATTAGTGTTAGACTGCAATGAGGCATGAAATGTTGGTGAGTAGAAGGGGAGGGGGGGGGGGGGGTGCATCTGTCTGAGTTCAAAGCATGCCCGTGACTTCATAGAGTGGGTTCTCTCTATTTAGTCAGTACAGCTCATGACAATCTAAAAGCTGCAAATTGTAAATGACAGATATGCTAAACCTGAGGTCATTCAGAGTTCTGACCGAAAGTTTGTTTGCGTTTGTCTGTGGTATTCAACCCTACATTCCAAAACTGGCACATTTAGCCAGCCAAACATGTTTCAATGTGCACAGCAATGATATTGACATGTTATTGTAAGGACTAAGGAGTGTGAGCGCACTTGAGTAATACCACACCTGTATAAACATAGCTAGCATGTTCAAACAATGATTATAAACTGGGTGGTTAGAGCCCTGAATGTTGATTGGCTGACAGCCGTGGTATATCAGACCGTATACTGGGGGTATGACAAAAAATGTATTTTTACTGCTCTAATTACGTTGGTAACCCGTTTAGTGCATTCGAGGGGATTTCGTCTGGGAGTCTATGCTCCCAAAAAGGTTCCAGTGAAGGGTATGTCTGATGATATTTATTCAAGTGACAGTCTTCTGTCTTCAAGCCATAATACAAAGTATGTGGTTCACTGTTGTATTGTTCACTGTTGTATTGTTCACTGTTATATTGTTCACTGTTGTATTGTTCACTATTATATTGTTCACTGTTGTATGGATCACTGTTGTATTGTTCACTGTTGTATTGTTCACTGTTATATTGTTCACTGTTGTATTGTTCACTATTATATTGTTCACTGTTGTATGGATCACTGTTGTATTGTTCACTGTTGTATTGTTCACTGTTGTATGGATCACTGTTGTATTGTTCACTGTTGTATTGTTCACTGTTATATTGTTATCTGTTGTATTGTTCACTGTTGTATTGTTCTCTGTTGTATGGATCACTGTTGTATTGTTCACTGTTGTATGGATCACTGTTGTATTGTTCACTGTTGTATTGTTCACTGTTATATTGTTCACTGTTGTATGGATCACTGTTGTATTGTTCACTGTTGTATTGTTCACTGTTGTATGGATCACTGTTGTATTGTTCACTGTTGTATTGTTCACTGTTATATTGTTATCTGTTGTATTGTTCACTGTTGTATGGATCACTGTTGTATTGTTCACTGTTGTATTGTTCACTGTTGTATTGTTCACTGTTGTATTGTTTACTGTTATATTGTTCACTGTTGAATTGTTCTCTGTTGTATGGATCACTGTTGTATGATCACTGTTGTATGGATCACTGTTGTATTGTTCACTGTTGTATTGTTCACTGTTATATTGTTCACTGTTGTATTGTTCTCTGTTGTATGGATCACCGTTGTATGGATCACTGTTGTATTGTTCACTGTTGTATGGATCACTGTTGTATTGTTTACTGTTGTATTGTTCACTGTTGTATGGATCACTGTTGTATGGATCACTGTTGTATTGTTCACTGTTGTATGGTTCACTGTTGTATTGTTCACTGTTGTATTGTTCACTGTTGTATGGATCACTGTTGTATGGATCACTGTTGTATTGTTCACTGTTGTATGGTTCACTGTTGTATTGTTCACTGTTGTATTGTTCACTGTTGTATTGTTTGGTTTACTGTTGTTGTAAATCCAACTACGTTATTTCAGGAACCACAAAAAGGGTTTCAACATCACAAAGATGCTCCAAGAGCACACACTTCTAGGATCAGATTTCCCTATAGATGCCTTAGCCATGGCCATAATTACCTCAATGACAGAGCAGGCTCTGGATCACCTCCTAGGACACACTGTGATCTTTTTCCGTCATGACTCGTGGCACAGTTTGTTTTTACCATGCCCCTTTCCATGTGGGGATCCTAGTGATTTAGTCCCATGAATATCACTCGACATCTGTCCTCTGTAACACAGAGACCAGGGCATGACTATCTCTGTCTGGGAGGGACTGGCTGCATTACTGTTGTCTGCATTAAAGTTGTCTGCATTACAGAATCTCCCTGCCTCTCCTCCCTCCTCCTCCTCCCGGGCTGTCTTCCTTCGTGGATTCCATGGCCTAAATAGAGCTTTTTTTTAACCTGCGGCCGCCTCTTCCTCCTCATTCAGATCCCATTAGAACATAGAGTGGAGATGAACAGGGGAATCAAACCCAAAAAATTACAGCGAGAGGAGACAGTGAGAGGAGCCTCCTCTTAGAGATAAATGATCTAGTTTGCTCTTGCTTAGAGCATAATGCTGACTGCGCTGAGATTGTACTCATTCGGGTGTTGGGATGGGATATCAGTCTCTCTCAGGCACGTAGCGATCCCGGCAGGAGCAATACGTGAATACCAATGCATGACAGTCAACCTCTTTAGCTATTCGCTAACCACACTCCTGGCTAGCATTGTATTCCCCTGCAAAGTCTTCAGTGTCACAGCGCTCAGTCTACCTTGTGATCAGTTACATGCTCATTATGCGTTATCCATCAACATTTTTGAAAGCTAGAACACTGTTTTTTTCCTGATAGTTCCCAGGATACTCTCGACTGCAGTTGAAAGATCCAGGTACCTGAAACAAATTGCCTTAAGTAATCGGAACCTCTGCTAGTTGGGAAACGTAAGAGAGACGCATCACATCAAACATTAAAACACAATACTCTTGTGTTTGGGCTTTTTAAATGGTCCACTTGGAAAAAAAATATCTACATTTTTTTTTAAAGGAACTTTGTAGTCTGTGTGCAGTCTGCGGTTTGTGCTTTGGGCAAAACGTTGCGTTCTACCACATTTTCCCCCAGTATGAAAGCTCCTCACCACAGCGGTACTGAGATGGAGTTTCACAGCGTGTTTGAGTGAATGTACTCTTTAAAGATGTTGCCAACATGGTTTTCATTACAGAATAACAGATTCTTATTTAACGAAATAAGAATTGTGGGGGTGTTCAGCGCCTAGCCTGCTGTGACAAACCAAGTATTAATGCCAACTTAATTCACTGGTTGAATAGCTTGCATTGTCATGTACAAGATCAATGGGAGAGGAACAACAAGCTTGCTACGCGCTAGCAGGTGATGTACGATAGAGAGAGAAATAAATATTGACAGCAATAAGAGGAGTGTTTTGGTACGAGCTTGAGAAGAAAAGCCATTGGCACAAAAGAGGCCTTCAATGGAATAATCCCATTTGAAACCTTAGGCAAAATAAAACACTCAACTAGACTCAAACAGACCACCCTCTCACCAATACACTAAGGTAGACTCTTCTCTCTGTCTTCTCACTCTCCATCCTATTTTCCCTCTCTGTCTACTCCTAAAACCTGTGCCATTTGAGGGCTCATCAAAAGCTATAAAGCCGATACAGGTTGGACTACGATGCATAGGAAATCCCACTGGGATAAGTAGGCCCAGGGCTCCTGACAAAACTCCTAGCCGCTTACAAGGACCCAGAGCAGAGGGAGACATCTTCATCGGAGAGGACAACAGTACTGTACCATCACCTTAGTTCAGCACAAAACCCAGTGAGAACCCATGCAGAACCCAGGCAAAACCAAGTCAGAACCCAGTCATAACCCAGTCAAAACCAAGTCAGAACCCAGTCATAACCAAGTCAGAACCCAGTCATAACCAAGTCAGAACAAACCAAACAAGCTCAGCTGAATCTGGAAAAGATCAATTCAGCAATGAGGAAAAACTTTATTTAACCATTGAGAACGCATTCTCTTTTATAATAACAACCAATCACTTCCTGTCATAATGAGGAGAGACATCCTGTAGTATGCCTGCTCAGGAATTTAAATTCATGGAATCATGTCACCCTGGTATGAAGAGATTGGGAGATGGGCGCAGGAATGTGTAATAGGGTTTTTTATTGACCCAAATTATAGCGTGCCAAAAAAAGGCACAGGGACAAAGACTAAAAAAACACGTATACAAAACACAGGATTGAAACCCAAGCAAAAGAGTGAGGAGTACCTCAAATAAATCCACCGGGGCGAGACCCGTAACTTACATGCACACAATGAATCCACACAGAACGAAACCCGTAATCATCTGCACAAAACAAGTGGCACGAAAGCCAAAACAACACAGCACAGGTACTCCCACAACCAATAGACATAGTAACAATAATTGACAGGACAATGGTGAAGAAAGGGCACACTTATGCAGTTACTAATCACTGGGAATAGGGGCCAGGTGTGAGTAATGAAACTTCCGGAGGGATCCGTGACAAATCACCTCAAGTTTTACACATTTAAATATCAAAACCTTGAAAATATATACAAAATCAATGTGAATGTGAAAGGGTACTTCATATGTTCAATGACAATGCAGCAGGGCAAAGAAGACAGAACATATTTCTTGAAAACCCTCAGTTGAATAAAAATAAATACACAACATCAGCAGAGTTCATTGCGAGTTCAGCGTAGTAAGGGCAGTAGTAAGACAGGACAATGTCTCGCTCCCTGTCCCTTGCTTATGGGTGTTGCTAAAATGATTAGCTGCAGGCAATCAGCCCCTGGCCAAATCAGCTTTGAACTGGTCAGGGCTGAGTTATCACATGACTGCCAGGGACCACCCAGGCTGCACTTTGTGTTGGCAGGTGAGACCTGCATTACTGTTAGCATAATTCCCCAGATGGATGTGATGAGTTCACAGCAGCTTTAGCAGGAACCAAATTTTGTGGATTGCTGACACATAATCGTTTTAGAGGGGTGAGAGAGAGGGGCTTGACACACATTCTGCAATTCCTTGCTCACACACACACATGCACGTACGTGCACACACACAGACACACAAACACACACCCATATGCACAAAGGTGAGGAAGACAGAACGAGGTCAAACTCAGAGGCAGTGAAGGCTGTAGTTTCTGACTGTTTCCTCATCCCGCTTCATCACTTGAAACAGGCTGAAACAGCAGGAGAAGGATCCGCTGGTGTGTACATCCCAATTAGGATGAGTGCTACACTGCACTGAGAACCGGACTCTGGGAGTCTAGCCTGCCTATCAAAGCTGTGTACGTCTCTAACAGCCCAGCTGAGGATGGGCTGATGAGGACCTCCGGGGGAATGTGAGCAAAAGTGTGTGTGCAAGTGTATGTGTGCAGAATAGCACTTTATATCAATGGAAGTCTAGGAGCATACCCTGTCATTCTACAGTGTTCTCTAATGTAGAATAACAAGAAAGACATGTAAATAAAAAAATGTGGAAATATGAAAGCACAACAGTTGAAGTCGGAAGTTTACATACACCTTAGCCAAATACATTTAAACTCAGTTGTTCACAATTCCTGACATTTAATCCTAGTAAAAAATCCTTGTTTTAGGTCAGTTAGGATCACCACTTTATTTTAAGAATGTGAAATGTCAGAATAATAGTAGAGAGAATGATTTATTTCAGCTTTTATTTCTTTCATCACATTCCCAGTTGGTCAGAAGTTTACTTGCACTCAATTAGTGTTCGGTAGCATTGCCTTTACATTGTTTAACTTGGGTCAAATGTTTTGGTTTAGCCTTCCACAAACTCCCACAATAAGTTGGGTGAATTCTGGCCCTTTTCCTCCTGACAGAGCTGGTGGAACTGAGTCAGGTTTGTAGGCCTCCTTGCTCGCACATGCTTTTTCAGTTCTGCCCACAAATGTTCTATAGGATTGAGTTCAGGGCTTTGTGATGGCCTCTCCAGTACCTTGACTTGTTGTCCTTAAGCCATTTCGCCACAACTTTGGAAGTATCCTTGGGGTCATTGTCCATTTGGAAGACCCATGTGTCAAACTCAGAGGCAGTGAAGGCTGTACTTAACTGATGTCTTGAGATGTTACTTCAATATTTCCACGTAATTTTCCAATTGACTCAAATTATGTGAATAAGCCTATCAGAAGCTTCTAAAGCCATGACATACTTTTCTGGAATTTTGAAAGCTGTTTAAAGGCACAGTCAACTTAGTGTATGTAAACTTCTGACCCACTGGAATTTTGATACAGTGAAGTTAAATAATCTGTCTGTAGACAATTTTTGGAAAAATGACGTGTGTCATGCACAAAGTAGATGTCCTAAAGTAGATGTCCTAACCAACTTGCCAAAACTATAGTTTGTTAACAAGGAATTTGTGGAGTGGTTGAAAAACGAGTTTTAATGACTCCAAGCTATGTGTATGTAATCTTCTGACTTCAACTGTATATCTTTCAACTATGCTGTGATGTTTATCGTACATTTTCAATCTATTTAATCGAATAGAATCCACAGACTGCGAGTTGAAGATAAATACATTTACTAAGAGTATTAGTATATTAGTAATTGACTGACATGGTCTCTCCAGATCTCCTAACAGTACTATTTCTAGGGTCAATTTTAGATCAATGCTATGCATTTTCAGCCATTCCTAAACCTGAAACCAGAAACAGGTTACCTGAGGGTGATACCAAAATAAATGGTCTATTGATTCTGTATCCTCACAACAAAATCTGCAGAGCTTCGATAAGTATATGACTCAAATATTCAACATTTTGTTGGTGGCGAGAATTTTATATAATCATTTTAGCTGAAAAGCACGAATTCTTGAATCTTGCGTTGTTTTATGTATCAACTCATACACCCTGTACTATGGAATTGGTACATCAGAAAATCTCTTCCCAACTATTTTGCAATATGTGTGGCACAGTTGTCAACATCCTGGTCCTCAAATGAAACTGGTATACTTTCTTCAACTGTATATTTGATTTCCTAGTTTGATCTAAACCGTTATTGGACCTAATCAGCCTGTAATGCTCTGTGTCACCTCCGACAGGAAGTAAGTGAGTCTAGATTTGGCCCGTTGTCACAATGAATGGCTGGTAGACTGGACATTATATGTACTGGCAGTTTGTTAGGCCTGGGGGAGGTGTAGAGATAAGGAAGTCCCTCACAGTGTTTAAACAGCATTTACACATCACACCCCCAGCATCGGCCCCCCCATACACACACACACAAACCTGACAATCACCGTGCCACTACCAATCTGCGCTGAATTGAGGTCACTGCAGAGTGACAGCTGTCACAGTGTCCCCATTACCTCCACGCATGAGGGAATTAAAGACAAACAAACCTGTGTGTGTGTTTGGGGAAGTGCGAGAAGGGGTAGGAACCATTCCTTGTCTGAAGGGGTGGTGAGGGGAAATAGCTGCTTTTCCATTTCTTTCTTGTCTCTCTCGCTATAATGGGCCTTCCTGTCAAACTCCCCTTCTATGGAGTCCATAATACAGCATTTATCTCAGTGTCACAAAAACCAACAGGGAGGAGGTCTGTCAAATTAGGAAATGTTCTACCTGAGTAACAAAATCTCTGTAAGGCTGAGGAAACAGAATAGCCTGAAGCTAGCTAACAGTCCACAGGCTATTGAGCCAACAGGACACATGCAGTTTATACAGCATACTGTCTGTACAGTCGTGGCCAAACGTTTTGAGAATGACACAAATATTAAGTTCCACAAAGTTTGCTGCTTCAGTGTCTTTAGATATTTTTGTCAGATGTTACTATGGAATAGTGAAGTATAATTACAAGCATTTCATAAGTGTCAAATGCTTTTATTGACAATTGCATGAAGTTGATGCAAGGAGTCAATATTTGCAGTGTTGACCCTTCTTTTTCAAGACCTCTGCAATCCGCCCTGGTATGCTGTCAATTAACTTCTGGGCCACATCCTGACTGATGGCAGCCCATTCTTGTGTAATCAATGGTTGGAGTTTGTCAGAATTTGTGTTTTTTTTTTTTTGTCCACCCGCCTCTTTAACCACAAGTTCTCAATGGGATTAAGGTCTGGGGAGTTTCCTGGCCATGGACCCAAAATATCAATGTTTTGTTCCCCGAGCCACTTAGTTATACCTTTTGCCTTATGTCAAGATGCTCCATCATGCTGGAAAAGGCATTGGTCGTCACCAAACTGTTCCTGGATGGTTGGGAGAAGTTGCTCTCAGAGGATGTGTTGGTACCATTCTGTATTCATGGCTGTATTCTTCTAGGCAAAATTGTGAGTGAGCCCACTCCCTTGGCTGAGAAGCAACCCCACACATGAAGGGTCTCAGGATGCTTTACTGTTGGCATGACACAGGACTGATGGTAGTGCTGTCGTGTCTTTGGCTATGCCGGAGTAAGTGATATGACATGCTATTCTCTAAAACAATTACAATGTCGGGGCACCACAATTAGAACTAGAATGTCGGGGCACCACAAAATAATGTTTATAGAGCTGTTATCTTCAGAATAAACTCTTAAATACCTGGTAATCTTTTACCTCAATAGCAGTCAATATTTAATCGTAACTTTATTTAGTCTCATATGAAAGTTGTAAAATCTTCACAAACCCTGGCTAACAAGTTGAATCAGCAATACAAATTTTGGTTGAATTATTTATTTACTAAATACCTAAATAATCACACAGAATTACATGTACACAGAATGTATCATACATTAATTACAAATGATGTCATAAAGGAAAACGTCCCTAGCGGATGGAACAGATACGACGGCTGGTTACACAAAGAGAGGGGGTTGGGTTTGAGTGAAAGAGCGGGAAGATTGAGGAGCAAAAAGGTTTTGGGTCTCTATCGGGTGGTAGGCAGCTATGCCATTGTAAATAAAGTATCTTATGCATTCTAAATAACCGCCCATTTGAAAAAGGAGAATGCAATAAATATTTACTCTGAGCTGCGCTTCGGGTAGATTGTTCATAGATGGGAGGACGGATGGTCCAGCATGGATCTCTGGTCCTCTGAAGACTGTCTAGTGGTGAACTAGGGCATGGTAGAATGCATACTCTGTCCGTCCTCTCCTAGCCCACGTTTAGCGGGCGGAGGGGGTAGCACTTCTTTAGTGAATAAGAGTTCAAAGTTCATACCAAATTGCCAAACTTTAAGCTCATGCTATATTCTGGTTGGTATAGTCGAAATTTATGGGGGTCATAAAACTCCGCCATCAAGCCAAGACCTCGCTCACCTTGTCTTCCCTGGACAAGCTTTTTTCTGGATGCCCCAAACAATCGGAAAGAGGATTCATCAGAGAAAATGACTTTACCCCAGTCCTCAGCAGTCCAATCCTTTTGCAGAATATCAATCTGTCCCTGAAGTTTTTCCTGTAGAGAAGTGGCTTCTTTGCTGCCCTTCTTGACACCAGGCCATCCTCCAAAAGCTGAATCAACTTTAGGAGACGGTCCTGGCGCTTGCTGGACTTTCTTGGTCGCCCTAAAGCCTTCTTCACAACAATTGAACCGCTCTCCTTGAAGTTCTTGATGATCCGATAAACGGTTAATTTAGGTGCAATCTTACTGGCAGCAATATCCTTGCCTGTGAAGCCCTTTTTGTGCAAAGCAATGATGACGGCACGTGTTTCCTTGCAGGTAACCATGGTTGACAGGAAGAACAATGATTCCAAGCACCACCCTCCTTTTGAAGCTTCCAGTCTGTTATTCGAACTCAATCAGCATGACAGAGTGATCTCCAGTCTTGTCCTCGTCAACAATGAGAGAATCACTGACATGATATCAGCTGGTCCTTTTGTTGCAGGGCTGAAAAGCAGTGGAAATGTTTTTTGGGGATTCAGTTCATTTCCATGGCAAGAGGGACTTTTCAATTAATTGCAATTCATCTGATCACTCTTCATAACATTCTGGAGTATATGCAAATTGCCATCATACAAACTGAGGCAGCAGACTTTGTGAAAATTAGTATTTGTGTCATTCTCAAAACTTTTGGCCACGACTGTACATATAAAAAACACCAACAAAATTATAAACAAAACCAAAGCTCAATAATATGTACGTAAAAGTAATCTGCATCCCTGTACGTTGTCTTTTTGGTTTTTATACAGAGTTTGCAAATTCCCATGGCGTTCACACTATGTAGCGTTACTAGTGCTTTCCCCAGGCTTCCTTCCACTGATGTGTCATAGCCCTCCTGTTCTCTGAGAGGTCACTCTGCAGTTTACATGAGTTCCACTTCATTTAGCATGCAGTGCCGGCACGGTGCCACTTTTAACCCCACTGAGATGGTGGACTGCACCCCCCAGGGAGTGCAGGGCTCTAATGGTAATTTAAGTGTAAAATCTGGTCCCTGAGAAAAATGTCCTTGGATCTGCATAAGCCCCCTAGAGCCAGGCTTAGGCCCCTGTCGGCTAGTCCTCTCCCCTCCCAAATGCCCCCTCCTCGCCAGACCCCTTCCTTGGCTCTGGGGCTGCATTGGTTAGCGACACTGGGAGTCTGGGTAGGGGCGATATTGGAGGGGGGGAGAGGGGAGCTGGGAGTTGGAGTGGTGCTTGTGCTTCTTTGACTGCACTCTGCATCCTAAGAGGGGCATAAGGGGAGGGCAATCAATATCATTGTCATGTCCCTCCCTCCCTCTCTCCCACACACACACACACACACACACACACACACACACACACACACACACACACACACACACACACACACACACACACACACACACACACACGCACACACACACACACACACACACACACACACACACACACACACACACACACACACAGGACTGAATCATGAATCCAAGCTCCTTGGCGGCAGATGGGAAAAGTGTAAAACATCAATTGTAACTCATCTGTGACGCTACGAGTTAGAGGGGAACCACTTCAAATCATAAGAGTATCAACATATGTTGTTTTGTCTCTTTGCTTGGTTTGACTCTTATTTACTGTGTTTCTCAACTGACGCTATGTAGCTCAGGGACCAAAAGCTTTGTTTCAACAGCTGCTTATCGCAGCTAAGGGCAAAATAACTGTTCATTGATACCTAAGAGGGAAACATAAAGAAATGTGACAGTAGAGCACTGCATATGTTCTACCTAAAGGATTTTTTCAAAACATCTACACATCCATTTGTGGCACTTAAAACGCAGCCATGCATCAACTACAGTAGGCACATATGTGCAGAAGCACACACACAGGCACACACAGATGCATTTTCATTATCTTTCCTTCACATCGCTATATTACATAATCATTTATAGGAGAGTAGTCCTCTGTAACAACAGCCAGTTTAATTCTATAGAAACATACATGCTCCTACGTGGCAACATCCAGTCAGAGAGAGAGAGAGATGCCATGGCTCGTTGCCATGAGAAAAGGGCAACCAGGTGAGCACAAACAACATGGTAAATCCAACTTACATTTATGTGTTAATTTATTTATTTTCCCTTTCATACTTCAACTACTTGCTACCACACTGTACATAGCCAATAATATAACTTTTGAAATGTCTATATGCCTTTAAAACTTTTGTGAGTGTAATGTTTACTCATAACTCCCTTGTTTATTTCCCTTTTGTTTATTGTCTATTCTATTTGCTTTGGCAATGTAAACATATGTTTCCCGTGCCAATAAAGCCCTTTGAATTCAATTCAGTTCAGATGGAGAGAGAGAGATGGAGATAGAAAGAGAAAGATAGAGAGAGACAAACTACAGATAAACACTAATTACATTCACAGTTTCTGACTGAGTGTGTGACATACAATATTTACAAGGCTTGAAAATGAAGGGGCAGGGCCAATTCAAACTGTGTTTTCCTAAAAAAAATAGTGTCAGGCTTCATTTCATCTCCACCCATTTAACAAATAGGTGTTTTCAATCCGCACAGGAGGCTGACGTGAAGCCACTGTCCTGGAGTATTAGCCATATTTTCAAACATGTGGGAATGCTTTCCCTCCTACATTAAAAGAGACCCACTTCCCAAATGGGAATCATAGCTACCTCGGCATAATGTTCATTTTGACAACTTTTCATGCCATTTTGTAGGGCATTAACCTTGGGAGCGATGGGCGCTTTTGAAGCTCTTGCTGTGTCCCGGGCAAAGGCAATGGAAGGTCAATGACGCAGCTGATTATGACGCTATTAATGAGGAGTGGGATGAGCATTTGAACTTTGACCTGGGTGTTTTAGACTTACTCACGCTCTTCCAGAGGAAGGATCTAACCACACATGCAACACATTGACAAATTACACTACAGTGCTTCTCTAAGGTAAATTAATGGGTAGATCTAGAAACAGATGAATGTTTTTATAAAATGTATCTTCAGTTAACATTGAAATGACAATGTGAAGTTACTGTATGTGCTTTAATCCAGTGGTTCGAATTAATAGAAAAACAGTCCTTGTGTTCCTTGTTCCCGTCTCTCTCCCCCTCTCTCTCCCTCTCTCTCTCTCCCTCTCTCTCTCCCTCTCTCTCTCCCCCTCTCTCTCTCCTCCATTTCTCTTTATCTCTCTCTCCCTCTCTCACTCCCTCTCTCCCTCTCTCTCTCCCTCTCTCTCTCCCCCTCTCTCTCTCCCCCATTTCTCTTTATCTCTCTCTCCCTCTCTCCCTCCCTCTCTCCCTCTCTCTCTCTCCCTCTCTCTCTCCCCCTCTCTCTCTCCCCCATTTCTCTTTATCTCTCTCTCTCTCTCTCCCTCCCTCTCTCCCCCTCTCTCGCTCTCTCTCTCTCTCTCTCCCTCTCTCTCTCTCTCTCTCTCTCTCCCTCCCTCTCTCCCCCTCTCTCTCTCCCCCATTTCTCTTTATCTCTCTCTCCCTCTCTCCCTCCCTCTCTCCCCCTCTCTCTCTCCCCCATTTCTCTTTATCTCTCTCTCTCTCTCTCCCTCCCTCTCTCCCCCTCTCTCTCTCCCCCATTTCTCTTTATCTCTCTCCCTCTCTCTCTCTCTCTCTCCCTCTCTCTCTCTCTCTCTCCCTCTCTCTCTCTCTCTCTCTCTCTCTCTCTCTCCCTTGCTCTCTCTACTTCTCTCTTGTTCTCCTGTCACATGGAAATACATGATGGGAGTACGAAAGACACCACGCCTAACAAAACAAATACCACCGTATATATATAGCACACAGGATGAAACATTCCTCAGAAAAGCGAAAGGTCGATGAGCCCCGGGATCAATGGGACACTTGTAATGGATGGAGATGGATCGCTGGTTTAATATTACACCCCTGGCCGAGGCATTACGATATTGCTGCCGAATAAATGTTAACCTATAATCCCCCCCCCTCTTAAGAACACAGCCATCCTCTCAGCAGAGGCCCAACATTGATTTCCCGTTATTGAATCCTCAAACACAGCACTCCCAGATTGATCACTGCCAATTAAATGTGCACGGAATGTTCCCCTTTTATACCACATAGAGATCCTTAATATTTAATGGATCTGAAGACAGGGGGGAAGATGAGAGACAAAAAGTCAGCAATACAAATTAATTTGGAATTTGTCCAATTCTTTTCCTCATTTGACCAGAGCTACTGTTGGCTTGACCTCTGCTCTCGACCACTGACCACTGACCCCTGAGCCTGAGACATCTGACCAGTCACCACTTTGGGGGCAGCAAATTAATAGAGGCGCTGCTTGTTAATTGCATAAGGGTCCGGCTAAAAGATTCATCGCCTCAGTCATGGCCATTGCTTTCCTTTGACCCATGCGGCATGCGAGGCCATGCCCAGCTGTGCTTCTCCTATAGCCCCACAGTGTTTGTTGTTGTAATTATCCAGCATCAGTCCATATTAATCAAGTCGATGCCCCGCATTTTAAATGGAAATTGCCAGATTAATACAAGCATTAATTTTGTCCAGGAAATCTTGATGGCTTCAGCCCAGTAATCAAATGAAGAGTCCGGCAAAGGGAGGATCTGATTGAATTAGGGAGATGCACAGCGCACATTCATTTCCATCTGCCAGCAGGGGCCTTAATGCTAACACACAGGTTTCAGAGCCTGGCTCGCATGGCAATTTGATGAGCAGTGGTATATCTAACACCAGTGGTATATCTAACACCAGTGATATATCTAACACCAGTGTGTATCTAACACCAGTAGTATATCTAACACCAGCGAAATATCTAACACCAGTGATATATCTAACACCAGTGGTATGTCTAACACCAGTGTGTATCTAACACCAGTGTACATCTAACACCAGTGTATATCTAACACCAGTGGTATGTCTAACACAAGTGTATCTAACACCAGTGGTATGTATAACACAAGTGTGTATCTAACACCAGTGGTATATCTAACACCAGTGGTATATCTAACACCAGTGGTATGTCTAACACCAGTGTATATCTAACACCAGTGTGTATCTAACACCAGTGTATGTCTAACACCAGTGGTATATCTAACACCAGTGGTATGTCTAACACCAGTGCATATCTAACACCAGAGTGTATCTAACACCAGTGTATGTCTAACATCAGTGATATATCTAACACCAGTGGTATGTCTAACACCAGTGATATATCTAACACCAGTGGTATGTCTAACACCAATATGTATCTAACACCAGTGTATATCTAACACCAATATGTATCTAACACCAGTGTATATCTAACACCAGTGTGTATCTAATACCAGTGTATGTCTAACACCAGTGTGTATCTAACACTAGTGTATATCTAACACCAGTGGTATGTCTAACACCAGTGATATATCTAACACCAGTGGTATGTCTAACACCAGTGATATATCTAACACCAGTGGTATGTCTAACACCAGTGATATATCTAACACCAGTGTATATCTAACACCAATATGTATCTAACACCAGTGTATATCTAACACCAGTGTGTATCTAATACCAGTGTATGTCTAACACCAGTGTGTATCTAACACCAGTGTATGTCTAACACCAGTGTGTATCTAACACCAGTGTATGTCTAACACCAGCATATTAGTGATTATACCTTCATTTGAAGTAATTATAGCTGCCACTGCAATTCATATTTATTCAGTGATAATTGCCATGACGACATTTGATAGTGTGTTTCTCTATGTGAGGATTTTATTTCAGTGTCTCTCCCAGACCCTTTTCTGGGATCAGCAGAGATCGCTGGGAGTCTCCACTGGCTTTACTACTGCTTACATGACACCAAGTCTGTGTTCTCCCACTCCACACACACACACACACACACACACACACACACACACACACACACACACACACACACACACACACACACACACACACACACAAGGGCCTGTGTATTCTAATTGTAAGTCCCTCTGGATAAGAGCATCTGCTAAATTAAAATAAATTCAATGTGTTGTTAGTGTTGAAGTATTGACCCTTATTCTACCACAGAACAGTGAAGGATAATATAATTGATTTGAATTGTTGAAGACAGATGTAATATTTGCAGACAGCAACAATTAAGCTACATCTCAGCTACTGTATCTAATGCAGAGGGTAACACATTAACATGTCCTCAGTGCTTGTCAATTCTATCTCAGTTCAATACAGTAAGACTCCACCCCACCTTTCAAGGCACCCCTCCCCCCCCCACACACACACACACACACGCACGCACACACGCACACACACACACACACAGACACACACACACACACACACAGACACACACATACCTCTCCCTACGCCACCGATTGACAGACAGATTAGATTGGACACAGTTGACAAGCGGTAAAAGTAATCAGATCTAGTGTACAGAAGGTGTTGTTTGTGTAAAATGACACAGACCCCAAAATCCCTAGCTCTCTCCACAAGAAGTTGCCATTGGCACAATCTGGCAAGGCGATTATCATCAGGCCGGGGCGAAGGTGTTCCCTCACAATCTCCTGTTATTTGTTTACCGACTGACGTTTGCCTCACTCCTGTGTCGAGCGCGTTGTCTGTTTGTGGGAATGCACATTGTCGTCCTCCTCTCTTGAATTCCCCCTAGCAGCTTTCCTTCAGGTAGCAGCCCCTATATTACATATGGCAGTTTGTGACAGCATGTAGGTAGATAAGATTTCCGGCATCTATAAGCCATCCAGGGATTGGAAACACACACTGTTGGTACTGCTGTCTGTCTCTATAGCTTTTTCAAAAATAGCTCTTGTGATAGTGATCTTGACGTACTGCTCCTTGACGCTGCATTCACTGTGATGGGAATCTATGCGCTCGCTGTATTTCTGTAGACAGCTGTATGTAATTCCAGTAGAAATGGAGTGCTTTACAGAGTGGTATGTTTTCAATGTTTAATGACACTCTTCAGTCTGTAGTAAGCTACATTCTCAACCTTGAATATACTTTCTACAATTTAAGAATCCCTGTCTTTTTTTGTTGCCTATTCACATTGTCATATTGCCATTTGGTGGAAAACATGGATAATGTACTTGCTAATAGCACAGACAATTCCATTGCAGTTTGCTCTTTCTGAATTTCCAAGAAACTGTGCAATCTCTTCTGAATGCAGTGTGTTCTAGTTCACTATAGCCAAGACCCTACAGACCACTCATAATACTAAGTAATCCATGGGAGCAATCCAGAGCACTATGGGCCTTGGTCAAAAGTAGTGCACTACATAGGGAATATGGTGCCGTTTGGGATGCAACCTACACAGTGGTCCAGTTCCTCCCCCTCGTTCTAATGAGCAACTGTCCTGCTATGCTTCTTGGCCATGTCTCTTGCGTATGGGAGTTTCAGGCAGGCTATTCATAGTTGTTAGCCCATAAACAGCTATCTCATTGCCTTCTGTCAAATCAATCATGTCATATTTGTTTAGAACCTGGCCCAGAGTGCACTTGTGTGTTTATATGAATGGTGGATCACAGAGAAGGATGAGGAATGGAGAGATGGTGCAGAGGAGCATGGCGTTCATATTACCTCAGACAGGGGATTATCAGCTGCATTTGGGCTTGTTGGATAGACGAACACTACAGCTGTTATCATATGGCCAATGGGCATTGAGTTGAAATAATACTAAAAACTAGGCCTACATCATGAACAGGAATTGATCCCTCATTACAAGCAAATAAAGTGAAACATGAAATAGATTACTTTAGTTGTTGCTTAAATTAAATGTCTCAGACATGCGTGACATGGCTGAATGACGTTCTCAGACAAAACAATTGGGAACAACTAGCCTACCAAATAGGGCTCTCACAGATTCAAATCTTCTGGGAACCCAGACAAGATAGCTGCTGCCAACCAACTCTAGCAATGTCCACCACCCTCCCCCTCTCTCTCTCTCTCTCTCCCTCTCTCTCTCTCTCCTCTCTCTCGCTCCTCTCTCCTGGGTCTGTCTCAGACGGGGCCTATCTCCAGGGACTGGTTTACTCCCATGTATATCCAGCATTCCAACGCACCCTGGCCTCCTCCACTCCGACTGGTCCACCACCCTGAAACATGACCAAAAACCTGGCACCAACCTGATTTATGGTGTCATTAATGTCAGGCTATCAGTGGACATGAGTGCAGAGACAACAGCCATGCCAACTAAATTTTTTTAGTTTTGATTAAACCCAAAGACATTCCGCATAGCTTTTCCATTGAAAGACATTCATCACTTTGGATGTTGACCCTCCCTCTCCTGTCTGTCTGTTGGTTGATCTGTCGGTCTGTCTGTTTGACAGGGTGGGATGCTATACGAGCGCTGAGCTAACACAGATAGTCCTGTACACTCGGTCGGCACACAGAAAGCTGCGACTCTGTTGATTGGATTAATTGAATAGGGGAGGGATTATTGTGTGAAGGTCTACTGATGATGGGGACAAACAGTGGGTTCATGTCAGCAGTGGTGCTTCTTTACCGGACCACCTCTGACCAGTCAGTTAGCAATGTCTGAATAGGACACGGTTAATAAAGGACATTGACGTACACACATGTATCACATGCATCCACAGACACACACACAGTAGACGACTTCAGAAGCTGTATGGGGCTGTAACTGTACACAGTAATCCATGACATTCACTGCCATATCACCCTGGGAGAATAATAACCAAATTGAAATGCGGAAATGGTTTAGAGATCCCTAATCCAAACATTTGATATAATGACAGGGGATTTGAAAAGGATTCCAGAGTGTATGGGAAAAGCAGGGCACTTCAGCGCAGTTACATACTTTTATCTGAGACCAAAAGCTTCCCACTAATGTAAACAGTTTCCAAAGCGTCCCCGTAGCCCCGGCCGGCGGCCGCCTTTAAATATAGCTCCAGACAAACTCACAGAGGTTAGTGTTCAAGATAAAAAAGCCAATGAAATTAAGATAATTGAAAACGTACACAAACAAATTTGCTAAAAAGGGAAGAATAATATAAAGGCCTGGTTAAGAAGTGGTTTGTAACTTGCTGCCTAAACAAACGTCTTAGCTCTTGAGTTTTGTTATCTCCCGATTCTCACCCTTTTCAAATGAGAAAATATTAAAGACATATTATTCTAATATGTGTGTTATTCCACAGCTGGCTGTTCCTAATAGTGATTTTGTCATGGGGAATAAAGGGGTCATTTGTGATTCTAATCAGGTGTCAGCCTGATTAGAGCCCAGTTTCCTGCTGTCAAGGTGTTCTAGTGTGGCTCAGCCTGGCTCAGTGGCTTAGCCTGACTCAGAAACTCAGCCTGGCTCAGTGGCTCAGCGGCTCAGCCTGGCTCAGTGGCTCAACGTGGCTCAGTGGCTCAGCCAGGTGCTGGATTATTGTGCTCCTCTCAGGGTCTCTCTTAAATGTCTCTCCCACTCAAATATTTGGACAGTCACAAGAGGGGTGAAATGCATCAGGTGGTGCTAAGAAAAGGAGGTCAGATTTGTTTCTCTCTCTGTGTGTGTGTTTGTGTATTGCCTGATACTATGGTCCTTCCTGTAAGCCTATAGTGTGATGTCATCATGGTGAAACATTTGGAGTAGTTCCGGCCTGGTGACTTTTCATCCTGACCACCGTGCTCTAATAATGGAACTCTTGGATCAGTGATGTCATGACTCTCCTGTGAGGATCCAAATATCTCGTTACAATGGATCAGCATCTACAGAAACCACTCACCCGCAGACGGGAGGAAGGATTGGTGTGGGGTTTTTATGATACCTCACGCCAATTGTAAATTGTATGCTGCAGACGACTCCTTTTGGTCCTAGTATTGGTGATTGGAATCAATATTTGCAACATCCAAATGTGGGAAATGATGAGAGATGGAATATGGGAAATGTATGTATATTTTGTGATGTCATTAAAAATTGTATAAAAGTGATATAATGAAAATATTGTAGCTTGAAGAGCTTTTACACTGTGTATATCAGGTTTACATCCCTTACATTGTGCAGGAAATATCAAGGATGAAGAGAATATTTTTGTTAAGATAGGAATGTGATTTTAACTTTCTAACGAGATCATAGTTTAGAGGATGCTTTGCCAATAACTGGCCATGCCTGAGGGAGCTCAGAGAGCGTGTCAGTATGATGGAATTGCCCCTTTCTACCCGAGTGTGTAAAAGATTGAGTTAAGAATTAACATACCAGACCGGTAGGACTCTAGCTGCAGCTTAGGTCTCCATTGGTTACAACACAGAAAATCAACACGAGGTAAAGACGACAAAGTAGCATCCCTAACAATCGATGTTACGGCTGAGTAGCTGTTCTAAGTACTGTATCTAAGAAAGTGAATTTAAGTAGGATAACCAGGTTACTCTCTTCAAATCATCGTTGACTACACTGCTCTCATCACCCCAATGGGGATCATCGACACGGATGATTAGCTGTCCCCAGAAGACCACTCTTCCAGAATGAGTGAAAGTAAACACAGACAACTAAGAAGGAGGACATTATGACCTCTTGTGGACAATCAGAACCTTACACTTAAGAACTAAGGAGAAGGCCCAATTTTCGCAAAGGCATGGGTCACACGATGAAGGAAGACCTTCAACACGTAAAAACTTGCATTAATCAAATCAAATCAAATGTATTTATATAGCCCTTCGTACATTAGCTGATATCTCAAAGTGCTGTACAGAAACTCAGCCTAAAACCCCAAACAGCAAGCAATGCAGGTGTAGAAGCACGGTGGCTAGGAAAAACTCCCTAGAAAGGCCAAAACCTAGGAAGAAACCTAGAGCGGAACCAGGCTATGTGGGGTGGCCAATCCTCTTCTGGCTGTGCCGGGTGGAGATTGTAACAGAACATGGCCAAGATGTTCAAATGTTCATAAATGACCAGCATGGTCAAATATAATAATCACAGGCAGAACAGTTGAAACTGGAGCAGCTGCACGGCCAGGTGGATTGGGGACAGCAAGGAGTCATCATGTCAGGTAGTCTTGAGGCATGGTCCTAGGGCTCAGGTCCTCCGAGAGAGAGAAAGAAAGAGAGAAAGAGAGAATTAGAGAGAGCATACTTAAATTCACACAGGACGCCGGATAGGACAGGAGAAGTACTCCAGATATAACAAACTGACCCTAGCCCCCCGACACATAAACTACTGCAGCATAAATACTGGAGGCTGAGACAGGAGGGGTCAGGAGACACTGTGGCTCCATCCGAGGACACCCCCAGACAGGACCAAACAGGAAGGATAAAACCCCACCCACTTTGCCAAAGCACAGCCCCCACACCACTAGAGGGATATCTTAAACCACCAACTTACCATCCTGAGACAAGGCCGAGTATAGCCCACAAAGTTCTCCGCCACGGCACAACCCAAGGGGGGGCGCCAACCCAGACAGGAAGATCACATCAGTGACTCAACCCACTCAAGTGACGCACCCCTCCTAGGGACGGTATGAAAGAGACCTAGTAAGCCAGTGACTCAGCCCCTGTAATAGGGTTAGAGGCAGAGAATCCCAGTGGAAAGAGGGGAACCGGCCAGGCAGAGACAGCAAGGGCGGTTTGTTGCTCGAGAGCCTTTCCGTGAATTCCTGGGCCAGACTACACTCAATCATATGACCCACTGAAGAGATGAGTCTTCAGTAAAGACTTAAAGGTTGAGACCGAGTTTGCGTCTCACATGGGTAGGCAGACCATTCCATAAAAATGGAGCTGTATAGGAGAAAGCCCTGCCTCCAGCTGCTTAGAAATTCTAGGGACAATTAGGAAGCCTGCGTCTTGTGACATATCCAAAATGTCCATTTATTTGCATTACTTCTTACCCAAACGGGCGGCGGTTCGGAGCAAAGCGTTAGGATTACTGTGAGAGTAGCTTCTACATGTATCCATGTGTCGTGTCTCTCTTTCTTTCTCTCTCTCTCTTTAACTCTGCATGTTTTGTAACAAGAGCCCTATTGTGTTAGTCCGCTAGGGACCTGTTTTCATCATATTGAGATTCTAATCAATAACCTATGCTGTGTGTGTGTGTATCCTCTGTTATCATTGAGTTAGTTAGTAAGAATTCAGGAAGAATTCAGAGCGCCAAATTCAAATCAATTACTTTAAAAATCAAACTTTCATTAAATAATACATGCAAATTAAAGCTACACTTGTTGTGAATCTAGCCAAGATGTCAGATTTCAAAAAGGCTTTTCGGCGAAAGCAAAAGATGCTATTATCTGAGGATAGCACCATAGTAAGCAAAGAGAGAAAAGCATATTTCAACCCTGCAGGGGTGACATAAAACGCAGAAATAAAAATATAATTAATGCCTTACCTTTGACGAGCTTCTTCTGTAGGGACTCTAATAAACAATTGTCCTTTTGTTCTATTAATTCCGTCGATATATAACCAAAATGTCCATTTATTTTGGTGTGTATGTTCCAGAAAAACACCGGTTCCTACAAAATATCTCAAAAGTTACCTGTAAACTTTGCCAAAACATTTCAAACTACTTTTGTAATACAACTTTAGGTAATTTTTAACATAAATAATCAATCAAATAGAAGACTGGATGATCTGTGTTCAATACAGGAGGAAAACAAACTGTAGTTTTCTGGTCAAGCGCCTCTATCTAACAGTACACTTCAAGTTACCCTTGTTCAAGATGGCCGTACTTCTTCATTACACAAAGGAAAAACCTCAACCAATTTCTAAAGACTGTTGACATCCAGTGGAAACGATAGGAACTCCAAGAAGGTCCCTTAGAAATCTGGATTCCCAAATAAATGTAATTGAAAAGACAGTGACCTCAAAAAAAGAAATCTGAATGGTTTGTCCTCTGGGTTTCGACTGCTAAATAAGTTCTGTTATACTCACAGACATGATTCAAACAGTTTTAGAAACTTCAAAGTGTTTCCTATCCACATATACTAATACTATGCATATCTTAGCTTCTGGGTCTAAGTAGCAGGCAGTTTACTCTGGGCACCTTATTCTTCCAAGCTACTCAATACTGCCCCCCCCCCCCCCCCCCCCCCCACCCCCAGCCATAAGAAGTTAAATCAATTTGTGTGGTACAGAATGATCAGTAAGACTCAGGTTTGTGCATATATAACAAAAGGAGTATGCGACGTTCAGATCTATGAGACTGATATGAGGTAATGATTAATAAATGACTGTTATATATATATATATATATATATGATCTAGAGTTTAATTTGGGTGATAGTAAATCGTTAAACAACCTTTTCCATGGTTCCCCAAATCCTAATGAGTTAGTTCTTACACAATTAATTTAATAAAGTAACAATTAAACCTAGTTAGTTGATTCAAAACATATCGGTCATCAGATTAATGAAGGTCATGTCACAACAGTGATATGATGTTAGAATGTGAGACAGTCAGCGATATGATGTTAGAATTTGACACAGTCAGAGATATTAGATTAGAATGTGACGCAGTCAGTGATATGATGTTAGAATGTGACACAGTCAGAGATATGATGTTAGAATGTGACAGTAAAACTAACTGAGATATGATGTAAAACTAAATGTGAAATTAAACACCCACAACCAAAATGGGGAAAACAGGCTACCTAAGTATGATTCTCAATCAGAGACAACGAACGACACCTGCCTCTGATTGAGAACCATACTAGGCCAAACACATAGAAATATAACGTAGAAAAAGAACATACCCACGACTACCCACCCCAACTCACGCCCTTACCAACCTAACACAAAGACATAAAAAAGGAACTAAGGTCAGAAAGTGACAATGTCAGAAAGGCATTGGACTAAGATACAGTGGCATAGTATAGAATACAGTATATACATATGAGATGGGTGATGCAATATTTATACACAATTAAAGTGACTAAGATACAGTAGAATAGGCTAGAGTACAGTTTATACTTATGAGATGAGTAATGCAAGATATGGAGACATCATTTTTAATTATATTATTTAAAAATATATATATATTGGATATCGAAACATACAATATACTTGCAGTGAAGCTGCTCAACAACTACACCATACCAGTCATCCAACAGAGTCAAATTCAGAGCGAAACACAGAAGCATCCAGGGTCAATGCCCTGCTCAAGGGCACGTTGACAGATCTCCCACCAGGCAAAAAAACGTGAAACCGAACCCTCCAAGATCCCTCCCACAGTTCCCCAATAGCTGTCCCTCAACCATTCAAGACCCCTTCCACAGTCTCCCCCAAAGAAAAAAAATATATATACTGTATATATTATTAATTCCATTCCACACCCCCAAGAACCCCCCGATTCACCAACAACCAAGAGAATGAGAAAAGAGAAAAAGAAAGAGAAAAAAGAAAACAAAAGAAGAAAACAGCAAAAAACAATGCAAAAAAACTAAAAAACAAAAAACATGTCGTGACGTTGTATTAGACTGTTGCTCATCGAATGATTACAAGTTTCTAATTGCGTGATATGAATCAAGCAATGACTAACTCATTAACCTGGGGCACCATGGGAAAACTAGTTTTTATTGAGTTTCTATTTCCCAAATGAACTCAAAGAATATCAGAATATCTATTTTACAACAGCCGCTAATTAACCAGTTACCTCTACCAATCTCGTTCTGAACGTCGTATAGTCCGTGAATCTGCATGGACCCGGGTCTCACCAATGAGTTCGTACCACACCAATCTTAGTTGAATATTTATTTACTAAAAAGCTAAAATTCTGATAAAAGATACACATAGACAAAACACATTAAAGGCTATTGATTAGAACTTAGTATAACGGGCCAACAAACTATGGCGCGTGTTACCCAAAATGGGGATTTCAAAGAGAGAGAGAAAAAAGAAAGTACACGAGAGAAATATACATTTGGGTGAATTTGTTTGCTATGCTAGTCTAACTCTAGCCTTGCCACAAACTGCCGCTCTTATGGGTCAGAATATAATGATGTAATTACGTGGGGATGATCTCCGAGGAATCTCTGTGTGTACCGTTCTGGCTGCTCGATGACGCATTACTCTGGCGCACCTCTCTGATCGTACTCCCGATGTCAGTGTCCTTTTGGCTTAGGAGTCTGTTCCCTCACCCTTTGCTCTGGAAGGGGTCTTCTGAAGACAGACAGCTCTGTAGCTCAGAGCTCACAGCATAGGAATGAAACCCTTTAGATACCACGATTCGATGGGAGATGGAGGCTAGGTGGTTCGACTTGAATTCACCCGCTTAGACACAACTACTCATCCGTAGCTTGTTAGAAAATTATTTATTTGTCTTCAAACTTACTTCTGGGTTTGTTGACTTTTTAGACCTTGGCTGCAGCTTGGGTCACGTAGTCTTCTCTGTGAATTCTATACTCACAGGTTTTATACCCTTAGGTCAGAAGTGGGAGTAACCGCCTTTAGGGCAGTTCTCTGGGCATACCAAGTTAATGAGGCAAGGTCTAGATTTTACTCAAACCCAATTTTAGAAAACTAACTTAACATTTCATCTTTACCAAAACATTCCCTTTGATTTGGACATTTTCCACACAACGTACAATGTATAAACATCAAACATATACTAGGAAAACACTTCACGTTACAATGTTTTCGTAACAACGTCATCTATTAACCTTTAATAACAAAACAAAATTTTCACATTCCATCTACTGTCAATGACCACCACTGTGGCTGACGGAAACCATTGTTCCAAAGTCTCTTTATTTCATGTTTAATGTTCTGAGGCTGGTTCTCCATAGTAACAGGACAAAGGAATTTGTCTGTGACCTGAGATTTATCAGGGGCGTGAGGGATCATAAAACCCCCACATCTTCAGACCCCTTGATCTCTCCCTCCTCTGTTGGGGTTGAGAGATAATCTGTAGGGTTGTGGTCTCCTGTAACCTGACCTGGTCAGGACAGTCATGACAAACATCAAAGACAAATAAAATCATAACAGCATTGCCAACTGTATATGTTTGTGTACATGTCTGGCACAATTACATGTATGTGTGTGTTTTTGTATGCGTTTATTTGCATGAGAGTGTGTGTATATGCATGTGTACAAACACCTGCACGGCATCAGGCTCAGGCCAACCGGCATTACTTGTAAAACCACTGCCCCTCATTGTCATTCAAACATACTTTTGATTATGTTTAATTTTTACTTTATTTTTGACTTTTATCTTTGACCATCATTCTATCTCCCGCACAGACACTCCACTCCCACTTGTCCCCAATTCCACATTCCAACCTTCAGCTTCCCTCAGCTCATCCCAACTATATCTGCTGGCCACACTCTTCGGATATCTACGCAACATACAGTTTGTAGTCAGAGGTTTACATACACCTTAGCCAAATACATTTAAACTCAGATTTCCTGACATTTAATCCGAGTAAAAATTCCCTGTCTTAGATCAGTTAGGATCACCACTTTATTTTAAGAATGTGAAATGTCAGAATAATAGTATTTAATAATAATATATATTTATTTCATCACATTCCCAGTATTTAAATTGCTAAAGTTGGGTCAAAATGTTGCGAGTAGCCTTCCACAAGCTTCCCACAATAAGTTGGGTGAATAGTGGCCCATTCCTCCTGACAGAGCTGGTGTAACTGAGTCAGGTTTGTAGGCCTCCTTGCTCGCACACACATTTTCAGTTCTGCCCACACATTTTCTTTAGGATTGAGGTCACGGCTTTGTGATGGCCATTCCAATAGCTTGACTTTGTTGTCCTTAAGCCATTATGCCACAACTTTGGAAGTTGGGGTCATTCTCCAAATGGGTCATTTGGAAGACCCATTTGCGACCAAGCTTTAACTTCCTGACTGATGTCTTGAAATGTTGCTTCAATATATATATACACATACTTTCCGCGCCTCATGATGCCATAAAATGGACTCATTTTACTGTGGATATAGATACTTTTGTACCTGTTTCCTCCAGCATCTTCACAAGGTCCTTTGCAGTTGTTCTGGGATTGATTTGCACTTTTCGCAACAAAGTACATTCATCTTTAGGAGACAGAATGCGTCTCTTTCCTGAGCGGTATGACGGCTGCGTGGTCCCATGGTGTTTATACTTGCGTACTATTGTTTGTACAGATGAATGTGATACCTTCAGGCATTTGGAAATTGCTCCCAAGGACGAACCAGACTTGGGGTGGTCTACAATAATTTTTCTGAGATCTTGGCTGATTTCTTTTGATTTTCCCATGTCAAGCAAAGAGGCACTGATTTTGAAGGTAGGCCTTGAAATACATCACCAGGTACACCTCCAATTGACTCAAATTATGTCAACAAGCCTATCAGAAGCTTCTAAAGCCATGACATCATTTTCTGGAATTTTCCAAGCTGTTTACAGGCACAGTCAACTTAGTGTTTGTAAACTTTTGATCCACTGGAATTTTGATACAGTGAATTATAAGTGAAATAATCTGTCAGTAAACAATTGTTGGAAAAATTACTTGTGTCATGCACAAAGTAGATGTCCTAACCGACTTACCAAAACTATAGTTTGTTAACAAGACATTTCTGGATTGGTTGAAAAATGAGTTTTAATAATGACTCCAAGGTAAGTGTATGTAAACTTCCAACTTCAACTGTATATCTTTCAACTATGCTGTGATGTTTAACGTACAATTTCAATCTATCTAATCGAATAGAATCCACAGATTGCGAGTTGAAGATAAATAATTTTACTACGAGTCTTAGTATATTAGTAATTGACTGACAAGGTCTCTCCTATTTCTAGTGTCAATTTTAGAACCTGAACCTGAGACCAGAAACAGGCTACCTGAGGGCAATACCAAAATAAATGGTATATTGATCCTCACAACAACATCTGCAGAGCTTCAAAGACTTTATGCCCCAAATTTTCAACATTTTGTTGGTGGCAAGAATTCTATATAATAATTTTAGCTGAAAAGCACGAAGTCTTGAATCTTGTTGTTGTTGTTTTGTTGTTGTTGTTGTTTTATATATCAACTCTGTAACACAGTACACCCTGTACACCCTGTAACACAGAATCGGTGCATCAAAAATCTCTTCCCAACTATTTTGCAATCTGTATGGCACAGTTGTCAACATCCTGGTCCTCAGATGAAACTGGTATACTTTCCTATTTATGGTATTTTTATTCCTCCGCCAGTTTTGATCCTTTATATTGGGCAGACAGACCAGTTCCCCAACTCCTCCCGCTGCCACCTGCCTCCTCCATTTTTGGTGTAATGCTGTAATCAATTGGTTGTACTCTTTGATTGAGCAGACCTTCCCGTACAATTCTGATAACTCCATGAAGGACATAACTCTACCATTCCAATTTACAATATAATTTAAGAACAAAATACTGTTTTCAAACATCTTTCCCATAAATACAGGTATTGTATCAACAAGCACAGTTGAGTTCATCCATAATATTTGTTGTAATATTTGTTCTGTATTCTCAGGGGGATGAAATGTAAATTGTAGCCAGCAAAAAAAAAGCAGTTTTTAAACAATGGATAAGCTTTTCTTAGTAATCTACATGAGAACCATTTAGGGATCAAGTAAAACTTTTGAATAAGTGAAGGTTTTAGAGAGAGGTTTAGTGCTTTCATATTTAATTATCTCAATCTACCCAATTCATACTCATTATATAGATAGGCATGCATTATTTTGTCTGGTTTTGCGTCCCAGATAAAGCAAAATATTCTTTGCTCATGGTTGCAGGATCTTGTCTATTTTTACACATTTTCTATTGAAATTCATTGTGGATTGCTTATTTAAATATTTTGATGGTGTGGTTTTGATGGTATGTCTACTTCACCATCAGCCCATTTTATAGGTAAACTGCAGGGTAATGTAATGTAATGTAAAAGTTGTATTTTTTAAAGATCCAATACATAATATTGTAAACTTATCATAATTAGGTTTTAGTTCAGAGAATACAGAAAAGTTATCTAGCTCTTCAATTGCAGGGATCTAGCGTGTGGACTTAATATAAAACTTGAGTCATCGGCATACACGGACACCTTTGTTTTTAAATCTTGGATTTCTAATCCTCTATTGTTGTTATTGGATCTGATTTTAATATCTGGCATTTCGATGGTCATAACAAATAGATATGGTGACAGCGGACACCCTTGTTTAACTCCTCTTGACAATTCATAACTCTCTGAGAAGTAATCATTGTTTACTATTTTACACATGTGGTTGTTATACATTATTTTTACCCATTTTATAAGAGAATCACCGAAATTGAAAAAATCCAGGCATTTATAAATAAAATCCAGTCTTACTTTATAAAATGTATTTTCAAAATCCACTATAAATACCAGGCCTGGCTTCTTAGATATTTCATGATGTCCTATTATTTCTAGTAGTTGTCGTATATTATCTCCAATGTATCGTCCAACCTGTCTGATCAGGATGAACAGTACCTGGTAAAACCCTTTTAATTCTGAATGCTATGCATTTCACTAGTATTTTTGCATCACAAAATTGAAGCGTGAGGGTCCTCCAGTTTTTTAGATAGACTGGGTCTTTATATTTGACATCTAGGTCTTGTTTTAGTAATAGAGAAATCAGAACTTCCTGCTGAGTTCCTGACAGACTACCATTTCTAGAGTAGTTAAAACAATCTAACAATGGAGATTTTAGTATGTCAAAAACGGCTTGATATACCTCTACCGGTATGCCATCAATTTAATAGCCCCAAAAACATCTTCCTCTGTAATTATGTGAATGCCAAGTAGATGATGATCTGATCGCATTCTGTCTCCTATTAAAACTTTTTAATCCTTTGATGCAAGAGAGAAAGAGACAAGAAAGTAGTCAAATCGACTAGCTTGATTAAGTCTCCTCCATGTATATCGCACTAGGTCAGGGTTTTTTAAGTCTCCAAATATCCACTATTTCTAATGTGTCCATAATATTTGTGATTTCCTTAAAAGAGCATGGTGATGACAGTTTGTAGAGTGATTACCTTTACGGTCCATTGAGGTACTTAACACTGTGTTATAGCCCTACCATAATGATTTGATCATTTGTTGCCTGTAAGTTCAATAAATTGGTATAAATGTATAAAGTATGGATCATCCTGATTTGGACCATATAGATTAATGAGCCAAATCTCTTTTTTGTCCACTTTCATATTCAAAAAGAAACACCTTCCTTGCAAATAATTCCTGACTATTTGCACATTCAGATCAACATTTTTGTTAATTAATATCATCACAACTTTTGAGTTCCTTTGTCCATGAGAGAAAATTATTAACTTCATCTAAGGATGTAGGGCGAGTTTCCTGTAAACATATGTTATACTCCTTTTCTTTTAGCCATGTAAAGACTGATAATTTTTTATAATCTTCTAAACCGTTACAATTATAAATGGCTATACTTATTTCCCCCCTTGCCATAATTAGATACTATTCTCAGTCTAAATTGACCATAATTAGTGCTTGTAAAGTTACTGCCATCAGAGGTATTATGATGGTCAAAATTAGAGCTTTCAAATGTCTGAGATTTAGAATTCAAGAAATAGGTTCTAGCAATATTTGTTTTATTCCCTTGCCTGTTTGCTTGTGAGCCAATGCCACAGATGTTAGAACATTGAGAAAATATATTATGTGTAGGTTTATGTCTTTGATATTGGATGTGATTTGTGTGTATGATGTCTGTATAAGAAGACTATAATGTGTGCTGTCCAAATAAATAATAACTCAGCCAATTTGCATGGTTGAGTGTCTATGTGTGTAACATGTAGTGCGTATAGCCTTAATATCCATGATGATAATTGTAAGCCATATCGTATCACCGTCATAGTTTTATCATAATTACCGTTAACATCATTGAAAATCACATCCCAGCATTTCCATAGCAATTTACGTTTCATATGATCATGAAAGAGACCTAGCATTACTCTAGAGACGGCTTCACAAAAGTACAAATGTATTCCGTACAATATGTCATTATTCCCCAATAACTGTGTTCTGATTTCTTCCCCTTGCTTGTTGTAAACATATATAAACTTGTAGACAAATGCATAAAAAAGATAGACAAACAAGAAATATATTAAATTATAAAACAGTTTTGACAAGAGAGAGAGAAGGAGAGAAGAGGAAAGAGAGAAAGAGAGAGTGAGAGAAGAGAGCAAGATCAGGTGTGTGTGTGTAAGTACAACTCCATATGTGTAAGCGAGCATGTAATTGAATACATGTGTGTTCATATCCACTACAAAGTGTTCAGATATTTTTACAGTTCCCATACTTTCGTTTTTTCGTAACCTGAAGTCCCTGTAGAATTTAGTACAGCCATGGTGTTATGGAGCTATCTCGGAATAGCTGTCCATCTTTAATGAGTTTGTCCACAATGAGAAAGGCACGTTTACCCTTCTCCTTCTGTTGCCTCTGTTCCGGATACAGTCTCTTACGACGTTTGTTTATCCCTCTTGGAAATTTGTCATTGAGACCAAATTTGGTCCCTTTAAGCTCCCTTCCCCTGCTTTTGATCAGCTCCTTTTGTTGGTAGTGTTAAAATTTTGCGATGATCGGTCGGGAACCTTGGTCTTGTCTCTCTGAGATCCAAGTTGGTGTACTCGGTGGAAAGCCACCTTGTTTGCAGTCTTTCTAGGAAGTTTCAAGGCGGATTGCATGAATTCTCTGATCGCGCCCTCTGGATTATTGGAATCCCAGAAAAAAATATTTTCACGTATGATACAACTTTGTATGTCTAGTAGCGACTCCTTCATCACCCTGTTTTCCCTGAATAGACACTCCATGTTGGAATCGTAGATTTTTACCTTGGCTGCCTTGCTCTCTCCTTGGAGCGTGAGAATTTCACTCTGGCTGAACTCCAAACTCCCCCTCAGCCCTGCTACCTCCTCACACAACTTTTCCAGTGTTGCATGGATTCCAGCCAGAGCACTAGCCTCTACCTCAACAGTAAGTAAATCATCCGTGTCTGTAGATGAATCTGTTTTTCTTTTTTTGTTAGGTTAAAGTTATTTTGTGAGGTGGTCGGATCTCTCCATGATGGAGTATGTTGTTCCTCCATAGCGTAAAGCTGTTGCTACTCGTTGATTTCCCTCAGGATCTTGTTAATATCCAGGTTGGCTCTTTACTGCAACCAGTTGTTTTACTAAAAGATAACAACGACTCTTTCCGACGATGACAACAGGTGTCTGTAGTACAGCGAACTAGCACTCGCGGAATCCACTCAAGAAATGGAACACAAACTTGCAGTCCCAGCAGCAAAGGCTAACCGCATCGTGGAATCCTTATCAAAAAAGTTTTAGTTCTGATTAAAATCGAGTGTAGACAGTACAATGTTCTGTTGCGCGCTCTGATGACGTATGTTGTGTGATGACATCACCTCGTGTTTCTTGGCCCAAGCTTCTTGGCCCGAGAAATGATTAAAGTGGCTAGTGATTCATAATCTATGTCTATAGGCAGCAGCCTCTGAAGTGCTGGAGATGGCTTTTTATCAGTCAGTGTTGTAGTATAGAATACAATACAGTATATACTGTAAGTATGAAATGGGTGATGAAATATGTAAATACAATTTAAAAGTGACTAAGATACAGTAGAATAGTGTGGAGTGCAGTTTATACAGTACATATGAGATGAGTAATGCTAGATATGGAAACTTTATTAAAGTGGCTAGTGATCCATTTCTGAAAGTAGCCAGTGATTCCTAATCTGTGTCTATAGGCAGCCGCCTCTGATGGCCTTGAGATAGAAGCTGTTTTTCAGTCTCTTGGTCCCAGCTTTGATGCACCTGTACTGACCTGGCCTTTGGGATGGTAGCGAGGTGAACAGGCAGTGGCTCAGGTGGTTGATGTCCTTAATTATCTTTTTGGCCATCCTTTGGCATCAGGTGCTGTAGGTGTCCAGGGGGGCGGGAAGTTTTCCCCCGGTAATGCATTGGGCAGACCGCACCACCCGCTGGAGAGCTTTGTGGTTGTGGTCGGTGCAGCTGTTGTACCAGGTCTTGATACAGCCCAACAGGAGGCTCTCAATTGTGCATCTGTAAAAGTTTGTGATGGTTTTAGGTGTTACAACAAATTTCTTTGAAGAGGCGCTGTTGAACCTTGTTTACCATACTGTCTGTGAGGGTGGACCATTTCAGTTTGTCAGTGATGTGTACGCCGAGGAACTTGAAGCTTTCCACCTTTTCCATTGTGGTGAGGAGGTGATCACTCTGCTGTTTCCTGAAGTCCATGATCATCTCCTTTGTTTTGTTGACATTGAGTGAGAGGTTATTTTCCTGGCACCACACTCCCAGAGCCCTCACCTCCTCCCTGTAAGCTGTCTCATCATTGTTGGTAATCAAGCCTATTACTGTTGTGTCATCTGCAAACTTGATGATTGAATTGGAGGCATGCTTGGTCACACAGTCATGGGTGAATAGGGAGTACAGGAGGGGGCTGAGCACGCACCCTCGTGGGGCCCCAGTGTTGAGGATCAGAGAATAGGAGGTGTTGTTTCCTACCTAACACCTGGGGGCGATGTGTCAGGAAGTCCAGTACCCAGTTGCACAGGGTGGAGTTTGGACCCAGGGCCTCGAGCTTGATAATGAGCTTGGAGGGTACTATGTTGTTGATTGGTGAGCTATAGTCAATGAACACATTTTTACATAGGTATGCCTCTTGTCCAAATGGGACAGAGCAGTGTGCAGTGTGGTGGTGATTGTATCATCTGTGGATCTATTGGAGCCGTAAGCAGGGGTCTAGTGTGGCATGTAAGGTGGAGAGGATATGAACCTTGACTAGTCTCTAAAAAGCACATCATGATGACAGAGGTGAGTGGTACGTGGTGATAGTCATTTAGTTCAATTACCTTAGCTTTCTTTGGTACAGGTGGCCATCTTGAATCATGTGGGGACAACAGACTGGGATAGGGAGAGATTGAATATATCTGTAAACACACCAGCTAGCTGGTCTGTGCATGCTTTGAGGACGCGGCCGGGGATACCATCTGGGCCGGCAGCCTTGCGAGGGTTAACACACTTAAATGTCTTACTCACATCGACCACGGAGAAGTAGAGCCCACAGTCTTTGATATTGGGCCATGTCGGTGGCACTGTATTAGGGAGTGCATAACTGGTGGTGGCACTGTGCTCACTCAAAGCGAGTGAAGAAGGTGATCAGCCTGTCCGGAAGCTATCGGGAACGAGTCTTTCTTCTTCCTCTTTTTCTATTGACAAAGCTTTTGTCCGGTTTAAATATTATTGATTATTTATGACAAAGATAACCAGAGCTTTGATTTTCAACATCATTTGGCATGTTCCTACTAACTTTTATTTTACTTTTTTAAAACTTTTCGTCTGGACTTAGTGCACGCGCCTTGAGCATTCGGATTACTGGACAAAACGCGTGAACAAAAATGAAGTTTTGGGTCATAAAGAGGGACATTATCGAACAAAACAAACATGTATTGTCTAACATGGAGACCTGGGAGTGCCACCAGATGAAGATCATCAAAGGTAAGTGATTAATTTTAATGCTATTTCTGACTTTTGTGAGCCCTCTCCTTGGCTGGAAAATGGCTGTATGGGTTTCTGTGGCTAGGTACTGACCTAACATAATCGCAAAGTGTGTTTTCGCCGTAAAGCCTTTTTGAAATCTGACACAGCGGTTGCATTGAGGAGAAGTTTATCTTTATTCATGTGTTTAACACTTGTATCGTTTAGCAATGTCTATGATGAGTATTTCTGTAATTTGATGTGGCTTTTGAGACAATGCATTTCTGAACATAACGCGCCAAAGTAAACTGATATTTTTGGATATAAATATGAACTTTATCGAACAAAACATACATGTATTGTGTTACATGAAGTCCTATGAGTGCCATCTGATGAAGATCATCAAAGGTTAATGATGAATTTAATCGTTATTTCTGACTTTTGTGAGCCCTCACCTTGGCTGGAAAATGGCTATATGGGTTTCTGTGGCTAGGTGCTGACCTAACATAATCGCAAAGTGTGCTTTCGCCGTAAAGCCTTTTTGAAATCGGACACAGTGGTTGGATTTACAAGAAGTTTATCTTTAAAATGGTGTATAATACTTGTATGTTTGAGGAATTTTAATTTTGTGATTTTGTTGTTTTGAATTTGGCACCATGCAATTTCACTGGCTGTTGTCGAGGTGGGAAGCTAGCGTCCCACTTGAACCAGAGAGGTTAATAACCTTTTGTGGCTAGGGGGCAGTATTTTCATTTTTTGAAAAAAAACGTTCCCGTAGTAAACGGGATATTTTGTCAGGACAAGATGCTAAAATATGTATATAATTGACAGCTTAGGATATAAAACACTCTAAAGTTTCCAAAACCGTAAAAATATTGTCTGTGAGTATAACAGAACTGATGTTGCAGGCGAAAGCCTGAGAAAAATCTAATCCGGAAGTGCCTCATGTTTTGAAAGCGCTGCGTTCGAATGCATCCCTATTGAGCAGTGAATGGGCTATCAACCAGATTACTCTTTCTCCGTATTCCAGAAGGTGTCTACAGGACTGTGACATAGTTTTTCGCATTTATGTTGAAGAATACCCGTAGGCAATTTGATCAAGTGGTCACTTGATGTTCCCAGAGAGATTCTCGCGTAAAATACAGAGGTAGCCATTACTCCAATCGGTCCTACTGAAAAACGAATTGTCCCGATGGATATATTATCAAATAGATATTTGAAAAACACCTTGAGGATTGATTATAAACAAAGTTTGCCATGTTTCTGTCGATATTATGGAGCTAATTTGGAATATTTTTTGCCGTTTTCAACTACTGCAATTTCCAGGCGATTTCTCAGCCAAACGTGAAGAACAAACGGAGCTATTTCGCCTACAAAAATAATATTTTTGGAAAAAAGGAACATTTGCTATCTAACTGTGAGTCTCGTGAGTGAAAACATCCGAAGCTCATCAAAGGTAAACGATTTAATTTGATTGCTTTTCTGATTTCCGTGACCAAGTTACCTGCTGCTAGCTGGACAAAATGCTATGCTACGCTATCGATAAACTTACACAAATGCTTGTCTAGCTTTGGCTGTAAAGCATATTTTGAAAATCTGAGATGACAGGGTGATTAACAAAAGGCTAAGCTGTGTCTCAATATATTTCATTTGTGATTTTCATGAATAGGAATATTTTCTAGGAATATTTATGTCCGTTGTGTTATGCTAATTAGTGTCAGATGATGACAACGGTCCCGTTCACGGGATGGGGTGTCACTAGAGGTTAAACAAAGCATTTGTGCCCATATAGGCTGACGATTCAACTGTATACGCATCAGCAACCACAGACAATTAAATCATTAAAACCCTTAACAAAGTGTTGCAATCTGTTACTTTTTACAAATCATTCTAGACCTCAGCTGAATCTAGTAATGAATGGTGTGGAATGCAAATTCAAGAGTTGTAATGATTGGTAGAGGTCTGTCAGTAATAAAGAGATGCTCTGGTCTTTTGACACCACACTCCAAAAAGCAAGTCCTGCAGGCTCTAGATTTATCTTATCTTGATTAGTGTCCAGTCAAGTGCTGCAAAGAAGGACTTAGTTAAGCTCCAGCTGACCCAGAAGAGAGTGGCACATCTTGCTCTTCATTGTAATCAGAGGGCTAATATTAAAATTAATACTATGCATGCCAGTCTCTCTTGGCTAAGAGTTGAGGAAAGACTGACTTTGTCACCTCTTATTTTTACAAGAAACATCAATTGTTTGCATAGTCAATTTACACACAGCACTGACACACACACTTACCCCACCAGACATGCCACCAGGGTCTTTTCACAGTCCACAAATTCAAGGAAATGTACAGTATTATAGAGAGCCATGATTGCATGGAACTCCCATCTTATATGTCGCAAGTGAACAGCAAACCTGGTTTCAAAAAACAAATAAATCAACATCTCACAGCACAACGCCTCTCCCCATGTGACCTACTTGTTGTGTGTCCGTACTGACATGTCTGTGTAACTGATAGATGCACACACACACACACACACACACACACACACACACACACACACACACACACACACACACACACACACACACACACACACACACACACACACACACACACACACACACACACTACAGGTAAATGCTTTTAAATGTACTGTCATGGCCAAAAGTTTTGAGAATTACACAAATATAAATTTTCACAAAGGCTGCTGTCTCAGTTTGTATGATGGTAATTTGCATATACTACAGAATGTTATGAAGAGTGATCAGATGAATTGCAATTAATTGCAAAGAACCTCTTTGCCATGCAAATTAACTCCCACCCAAAAATCCACTGCATTTCATCCCTGCCACAAAAGGACCAGCTGACATCATGTCAGTGATTCTCTCGTTAACACAGGTGTGAGTGTTGACGAGGACAAGGCTGGAGATCACTCTGTCATGCTGATTGAGTTTGACTTTTGAAGGGTGGCCTGATGTCAAGAAAGGCAGCAAAGAAGCCACTTCTCTCCAGGAAAAACATCAGGGACAGACTGATATTCTGCACAATGTACAGGGATTGGACTGCTGAGGACTGGGGTAAAGTCATTTTCTCTGATGAATCCCCTTTCTGATTGTTTGGGGCATACGGAACAAAGCTTGTCCAGAGAAGACAAGGTGAGCACTACCATCAGTCCTGTGTAATGCCAACAGTAAAGCTTCCTGAGACTATTCATGTGTGGGGTTGCTTCTCAGCCAACACAACACAGCCAGCACAATTTTGCCTAAGAACACAGCCATGAATAAAGAATGGTACCAACACATCCTCCGAGAGCAAATTCTCCCAACTATCCAGGAACAGTTTGGGGACGAACAATGCCTTTTCCAGCATGATGGAGCACCTTGCCATAAAGCAAAAGTGATTATTAAGTGGCTCGGGGAACATAACATTGATATTTTGGGTCCATGGCCAGGAAACTCCCCAGACCTTTTAATCCCATTGAGAATTTGTGGTTAATCCTCAAGAGGTGAGTGGACAAACAAAAACCCACAAATTCTGACAAACTCCAAGCATTGATTATGTAAGAATATGCTGCCATCAGTGACCCAGAAGTTAATTGACAGCTTGCCAGGGCGGATTGCAAAGGGCGTCAACACTGCAAATATTCACCCTTTGCATCAACTTCATGTAATTGTCAATAAAAGCCTTTGACACTTATGAAATGCTTGTAATTATACTTCACTATTCCATAGTAACATCTGACAAAAATATCTAAAGACACTGAAGCAGCAAACTTTGTGAAAATTTATATTTGTGTAATTCTCAAAACTTTTGGCCACGACTGTACAGTATGTAAATTGTAAAGTATTTTGTCTGTAATGTATTTTTTGTTGTGTCAGACCCCAGTAAGACTAACTGTCGCTATTGGCGTCGGCTAATGGGGATCCTAATGAATCAAAAAATCTAAATCTGCTGATTTAAAATCACCAATGGCCTCATGGTGACATCCTTAAGCATTTTTCTTGCTGTCCTGCTGCTCCATTCAGAAGGACAACTGTATCTTTGATGTGTCTGGGTGGAATAATACATCATCCACAGCCTAATTATTAACTTGACCATGCTTAAAGAGATATTCAATGTCTGATTTTATATTTTTACCCATCTACCAATCACTGTCATTCTTTATGTGGCTTTTGAAAAGCTTGCTGGTCTTTGTAGTTGAATATGTGCTTATGCAATGACAATTTGTAAAGACTTGTAGACATGTATTTTCACCTTTGTGTAGATGTACAATTAAATCAATTTTAGTCCCACTTTGTAACAAAATATGAACAAAGTTCAAGGGGGTCTAGACTTTCTTTAGGCACTGTATGTGTGTACCTGCTGTCTGTCTGTGTGTGTACCTGCTATCTGTCTGTGTGTGGACCTGCTGTCTGTCTGTGTGTGTACCTGCTATCTGTCTGTGTGTGTGTACCTGCTGTCTGTCTGTGTGTGGACCTGCTGTCTGTCTGTGTGTGTGTGTACCTGCTGTCTGTCTGTGTGTGTGTGTGTGTGTACCTGCTGTCTGTCTGTGAGTGTGTACCTCCTGTCTGTCTGTGTGTGGACCTGCTGTCTGTCTGTGTCTGTACCTGCTGTCTGTCTGTGTGTGTACCTGCTGTCTGTCTGTGTATGTGTACCTGCTGTCTGTCTGTGGACCTGCTGTCTGTTTGTATGTGTACCTGCTGTCTGTCTGTGTATGTGTACCTGCTGTCTGTCTGTGGACCTGCTGTCTGTCGGTATGTGTACCTGTTGTCTGTCTGTATGTGTACCTGCTGTCTGTCTGTGTGTGTACCTGCTATCTGTCTGTGTGTGGACCTGCTGTCTGTCTGTGTGTGTACCTGCTATCTGTCTGTGTGTGTGTACCTGCTGTCTGTCTGTGTGTGTACCTGCTGTCTGTCTGTGTGTGTGTACCTGCTGTCTGTCTGTGTGTGTGTACCTGCTATCTGTCTGTATGTGTGTACCTGCTGTCTGTCTGTGTGTGTACCTGGTGTCTGTCTGTGTGTGTGTGTACCTGCTGTCTGTCTGTGTGTGTGTACCTGCTGTCTGTCTGTGTGTGTGTACCTGCTGTCTGTCTGTGTGTGGACCTGCTGTCTGTCTGTGTCTGTACCTGCTGTATGTCTGTGTGTGTACCTGCTGTCTGTCTGTGTGTGTACCTGCTGTCTGTCTGTGTGTACCTGCTGTCTATCTGTGTGTGGACCTGCTGTCTGTATGTATGTGTGGACCTGCTGTCTGTATGTATGTGTACCTGCTGTCTATCTGTGTCTGTACCTGTGTGTATAGTGCTGTCTGTATGTCTGTTGCTGTCTGTGAGTGTGTCTGCATGTCTGTGTGCCTGTGGTTGTGTAGCAGTAGCTGCTGCTTTGTATTTTGTAATGATCTTTAAGCTTTCTGTTTCCTTGCTTTGCAAATTTTTGTTAGAGTTAACAACTTGACGCTACCCATCCCTGTCGATCATTTTCGTCAGCAACCGCTGAATAGCATAGCGCAACAGTTAAGTAATATTACTTAAAATTATTCATATTCAGTGCAATATTGCAAAACACAGCTTAGCCTTTTGTTAATCCACCTGTCGTCTCAGATTTTGAAATTATGCTTTACAGCGAAAGCAATCCAAGCGTTTGTGTAAGTTTATCGATAGCCTAACATAGCATTATGTACACTTAGCATCAGGAAGCTTGGTCACGAAAATCAGAACAGCAATCAAATTAACCATTTACCTTTGATGATCTTCGGATGTTTTCACTCCCGAGACTCCCAGTTACACAACAAATGTTCCTTTTGTTCCATAAAGATTATTTTTATACCCAAAATACCTCCGTTTGTTTGCCGCGTTATGTTCAGAAATCCACAGGAAAGAGCGGTCACGACAACGCAGACGGAAATTCCAAATAGTCTTCATAATGTCCACAGAAACATGTCAAACATTTTTTATAATCATTCCTCAGGTAGTTTTTAAAATATATATTTGATAATATATCAACCGAGTGTGTAGGTTTTTCAATAACAGCGGGAGGAACAATGGCGGCTTTACTCTGTAGCGCAAAAACTCACTCTGAGAGCCCCCACCTATCCACTTACGCAATGTGATCCTTCACGCTCATTTTTCAAAATAAAAGCCTGAAACTATGTCTAAAGACTGTTGACACCTTAGGGAAGCCACAGAAAAAGGAATCTAGTTCATATCCCTTTAAATGGAGGATAGGCATGCATAGGAACAGAAGGGTTTCAAAATAAGAGGCACTTCCTGATTGGATTCTCCTCAGGGTTTCGCCTGCAATACCTGTCCTGTTATACTCACAAACAATATTTTGACAGTTTTGGAAACTTTAGAGTGTTTTCTATCCTAATCTGTAAATTATATGCATATTCTAGCATCTGGTCCTGAGAAATAGGTCATTTACTTTGGGAACGTTATTTTTCCAAACATAAAAATAGTGCCCCCTAGCTTCAAGAGGTTTTAATTAACCTCTCAACATCTTACAAACTATTACAGTTTTTCTCAATTGCTAAAACACTAAAACCCATTGGCTGAACAAAGTTCTCAGTTGCTTGGACTCATTTAGCTAATTATGCAGTCTGTTGTCAATACCTTAAACCATTTCACATGGTGAAACACAATTTGCAGATCTCACTTAGACTTTTCAGCAAAACTCTAAACACATTCTCATTCTCAAAACACATTCTGCACTCTAATGCATATGTCATCCATACTGGTAAACACAAGTGGCAACAATCAAATACAAATAGAGAACATATGTCATTGATTGAACACAACCACTCAAAATTGATTTAACCTGTTTCAAATGATGTGACACAACCAATATAAGCCAGTTCAGAGAGCAAACAGGTTGTTGAAGGTGGGAAGGAGAAAGTCTGAGAATGGATAGAAGAAACAATGTGAGAGGACGAGGACGAGTGTGTATGCGAGGTGGGCGAAGAGGAGGAGGAGGGCAAGAAAGAGGACGAGGAGGACGAAGAGGAAGACAAAGAGTGGAAATATCTGATGAAATTCGAGCAACAGTTGTAGACCATGTTCTTGTCCATGGACTGATAATGAGGGAAGCAGGACTTAGAGTGCAACCCAATTTGAGCCAATTTTCTGTGTCCACCATAGTAAGGACATTCAGAGAAGAGAAAAGGTACAGTATACTACTGTATTTTTGTAATTGCAAATTTACTGTACTACACTATATGCAGCTGTTTCAATAGACATTTGTAAAGTGAATCACTGTATGTATTGTACTGCGTGAATATGTTTTGTAACTGCACAACTACTTTTTGTAGAATTGCAAGGCTGCCACATGCAGGTGGAAGGACAGCTATATTCACTAGGGAACAAGAGGCCGTTATAGTTGGCCTGGTCCTTCAAGATAATGCAATGAGACTCAGAGAAATCCAGGAACGAGTGATACAAGACAACACACACTTCCAGGGAATCGACCGTGTGAGCATTTCCACAATTGACTGTGTCCTCCATCGTAACAGGATGCGAATGAAACAAGTATACAGAGTACCTTTTGAGCGCAACTCACCAAGGGTGAAAGAACTGCGAGCTCAGTATGTGCAAGTGTACATTCAGAAACATTTACTGTAATCCAGATTGTCTACAGTACTAACACATACTATGTGAATGACATTACTCTTCAGTACATACAATGTATGTGAATCAGAAGCCTAATTGTACTCTACAGTATAGCACTCTCTCTGTATGACTTCTGTACGAATCCTACATACAGTATATTGTATTTCTACACAGAAAATATTTGACTTGCAATCCTTGGACAGACCCCATGAGTTAATCTTTGTCGATGAAGCAGGCTTCAATCTAACAAAGAGGAGAACGAGAGGCCGAAACACGATTGGACAGCGGGCCATTATTGAAGTCCCTGGTCAACGAGGTGGCAATGTCACAATCTGTGCTGCTATCAGCAACCATGGTGTTCTACATCACCATGTTACACTCGGGCCATGTAACACCCAGCACATTCTAAGATTTATTGCCAATTTAAGATATATTTTATTTGAGCAGCAGGTTCAAGAGCAGCAGGGTCAAGAGCTAAATGAGAATCCCATTCCCACCTATGTGATAGTGAGGGACAATGTCAGTTTCCACCGAGCTGCTCATGTAAGAGAATGGTTTAACATCAATGGGCAGTTTATGAACTTGTACCTCCCTCCATACTCGCCTTTCCTGAATCCGAGTGAGGAGATTTCCTCCTCTTGGAGATGGAAAGTGTATGATAGACAACCCTACACCAGAGTAAATCTGCTGCAAGCCATGGATTTAGCCTGTGGTGATATAGGTGAGGAATCATGTCAGGGCTGGATACGGCACACAAGAGGCTCCTTCCCCCGTTGCCTCAGGAGGGACAATATTGCTTGTGATGTCGACAAAGTGCTCTGGCCTGACCCAGCCCAAAGACAAGAAGAAGCACATTGATCACGTTTACTCCTTTGATTTTTGTCCCTTTTAGTATTGTATACTGTAGTACAGTGCATTGTAGGCTGTATACTGTACAAGGGACAAATTGTATGGCCCTGAACATTGTGCTTTCCATTTATTAACAGTACTGACTGCTCAATAGATTTTGACTGGTTGCAGGTTCATATCAACAAAGAACAACAATTACAGTATCACAGAGACAAAGGACAAGTTTGTGAGATGCAGGGTACAGTACTGTAAAAATAGGGGTACAAGGAGGAGGAAGAACAAAAAACAAAATTGCAAAGTGCAAAACAGAGTAGTAATTTCTGATCAATTTTGAGCTACTATGATAGAACACGTTTTTGTTCATCAAAAGACAATGACGGAAAAATATGAATATTTTTTGTAGATTAAAAATGTACTTATATCATTTTGATCACTTTGTTTATGATTTGAGAGCCGTGTTTGATTTTGAACACAGGTAAAACTGTTTTGATGCGAATGTTTCATTTTGTGAGAGTAGTCAGAGGTTATGTAAATAGTGCTTGAAGATGAGGTTTTGTGTTTAATGTTTTCAGGAAATGGAGCAAGGTTTGCCATTCAATTTTACAACCACCTAAAAGGAAGCGATTCCCAAACCTTTCATAACAAAGACATCACCTACAGAGAAATTAACCTTGAGAAGAGCCCCCTAAGCAGGCTGGTCCTGGGGCTCTGTTCACAAACACAAACAGATCCTACAGAGCCCCAGGACAGCAACACAATTAGATCCAACCAAATCGTGAGAAAACAAAAAGATAATTACTTAACACATTGTAAAGAATTTACCAAAAAAATGCTTTTTGTTCCTAAACAGAGAGTACACAGTGGCAGAATACCTGACCACCATGACTGACCCAAAACTAAGGAAATCTTTGTTTATGTACAGACTGAGCATAGCCTGCCCACAAAATGAGGTGGAAACTGAGCTGCACTTCCTAACCTCTTGCCAAATGTATGACCATATTAGAGACACATATTTCCCTCAGATTACACAGACCCACAAAGAATTTGAAAACAAATCCAATTTTGGTGAACTCCCATATATATTGTGTGAAATACCACACTGTGCAATCACAGCAGCAAGATTTATGATCTGTTGCCACAAGAAAAGGGCAACCAGTGACAAACAACCACCATTGTAAATACAACCTGTATTTATGTTTATTTATTTTCCCTTTTGTATCTTAACTATTAGCACACCATTACAAAACGGTATATATAGACATAGTATGACATTTGTCTTTATTCTTTTGGAACTATTGTGAGTTTAATGTTTACTGTACATTTTTTATTGTTTATTTCACTTTTGTTTATTATCTATTTCACTTGATTTTATAATGTAAACATGTGTTTCCCAAGCCAATAAAGCCCCTTAAATATACATTGAGAGAGAGAGAGAGAGAGCGTGAGAGAGAGCGTCAGAGAGGGAGAGACGAGAGAGGCTTTTGGACAATTAATAGACACTGCAGCAAATAAAACAGGACCGGAGTCTACACCGGTGCGCTATAGCCAATCAGAGCTTGAGTAGGCCTTTACAAAACCTTTGTGAGTGTAATGTTTACTGTACATTTTTTATTGTTTTTTACACTTTTGTTTATGATCTATTTCACTTGCTTGGGCAATGTAAACATGTTTCCCACGCCAATAAAGCCCCTTACTATGTCATTTTAATTGAATTGAGAGAACGAGAGGTAGGCGAGAGAGAGAGAGAGAGAGAGAGAGAGAGAGAGAGAGAGAGAGACGAGAGAGGCTTTTGGACAATTAATAGACACTGCAACAAATTAAAAAGGAACGAGAGATAGAGTAGGCCTTTAGAAAAACTTTTGTGAGTGTAATGTTTACTGTTAATTTTTTTTGTTTATTTCACTTTTGTTTATTGTCTATTTCACTTAATTGTAATTTTGCAATGTTAACACGTGTTGCCCATGCCAATAAAGCCCCTTATTTTGAAATTTGAATTGAAATTAAATTGAATTGAGAGAGAGTGAGAAGTAGACAAGAAAGAGATGTTGACAAAAGAAGTAGACGAGAAAGAGAGAGAGAGAAGTAGACGAGAGAGAGAGAGGTAGACGAGAGATAGAGAGAGAGGGAGAGCGAGAGGTAGGTGAGAAAGAGAGGGAGAGAGAGTGAGAGGTAGACGAGAGATGCTTTTGGACAATTAATAGACACTGCAGTAAATAAAACCAAATAAAAACATCTGTCTTGGCCAGGACCAGAGTCTACACAGACCAGTATAGCCAATCAGAGCTAGAGTAGAACTTTATACAAACAAGCAATTTGCCATACGGGCTTGCCATCATTCACTTTGAACTGGACTGTGTGTTTACAGGCAGTAAGGCCTGCCATCATTCACTTTGAACTGGACTGTGTGTTTACAGGCAGTCGCAACATCGTGACTTTAGATCATTAGAATACGTTCGCCAAAAGCCACAAAATATATCTAAATGGATTTCTGCAAATATTTAAACACCACGGGAGTCCTCTTAAATTTGGGAACTTTACAGTCTTATTGATCAGCAACCATGAAAAGGTAGGCTCTCTCTCCCTCAGTTATGCACATCAACAACAACAAGATCAACAACTAATGATAGCCAGAGAAAGATGAGCTAAAATCTAACGAAGGAACATTAGACAAACCCTATCAAACTTTCAACTAGTTGGCCGTCAAAATTCCACTGATAGACAATGCAGAATTATAGCCTCCTCCTCCTTTTGCAGCTTGCCTGCCAATGCATGGTTGTCCCAACCAAGCAATCAAGCTAACTGGCTAAAGTTGCTAAAGTACCAGTAAAAAGTTTGGACACACCTACTCATTCCATAGTTATTCTTTATTTGAACTATTTTCCACATTTTAGAATAATAGTGAAAACATCACAACTATGAAATTACACTTATAGAATCATGTAGTAAGAAAAAAATGTTAAATCAAAATATAGAGAGATATTCTTCAATATAGCCACCATTTGCCCTTGATGACAACTTTGGACTCCCTTGGCAATCTCTCATGAGGTAGTCACCTTGAATGCATTTCAATTAACAGGTGTTCCTTGTTAAATGTTAATTTGTGGAATTTCTTTCCTTCTCAACGCATTTGAGACAATCAGTTGTGTTTTGACAAAGTGTAATGAATACTCAGGAAGAAAAAGGTGTAGATTCACGCACAGAGCGCGGCAGGTGTTTATTTCGCAGAAGGCAGGAATCGCGGTCACGAGCAGGTAATGGTCATACACAGGTAGGCAAACAGGCATGTGAATAAAAACTAGGACTGAACGCTAACTGGTTCTCACAAACGAGCTAGGGAAATGCTTAATAGAGTCAAATCGAACAGTACCTCAAAAAAGCACAAACAGAAGGAACTGAACTAAATAAGGAGATGATGAGACCAGGTGAGTAACTAACACAGATGAAATCAATGAACAAAAATTAAAGACAGGGCTACGTTCAAGAACACAACGAAACAGAACACAAGGTTAAATAAGAAAATAAATACAGAGACTTACACAAGGTGGGGTTGGTATACAGAAGGTAGCCCTATTTGGTAAAAGACCATATTATGGCAAGAACAACTCAGATAAGCAAAGAGAAATGACAGACCATCATTACTTTAAGGCATGATGGTCAGTCAATTCGGGAAAATTTCAAGAACTTTGAAAGTTTCTTCAAGTGCAATCTCAAAAACAATCAGGCGCTATGATGAAACTGACTCTCATGAGGACCGTCATGGGAAAGGAAGACCCAGAGTTACCTCTGCTGCAGAGGATACGTTCATAGAGTTACCAGCCTCAGAAATTGCAGCCCAAATAAATGCTTCACAGAGTTCAATTTAACAGACACATCTCCATATCAACTGTCTTAAGTGTGCCTTGAATTCTAAATAAATCACTGACAGTGGCACCAGCAAACTACCCCCACACCAGCACACCTCTTTCACCATGCTTCACGGTGGGAAATACACACGCAGAGATCATCCATTCACCTACTCTGCGTCTCACTAACACACGACAATTGGAACCAGAAATATATTTTTTAGACTCATCAGACCAAAGGACAGTTTTCCATCACTCTAATGTCCATTGCTTGTGTTTATTGGCCCATGCAAGTTTCTTCTTATTGGTGTCCTTAAGTAGTGGTTTCTTTACAGCAATTCGACCATTAACCAGCATGGCTACCACAGCATTCTGCAGCGATACGCCGTCCCATCTGGTTTGCACTTTTACATTTTTTACTTTTATTCCACCTTTATTTAAATAGGCAAGTCAGTTAAGAACAATTATTTTTTACAATGACGGCCTAACCCGGACGACGCTGGGCCAATTGTACGCAGCCTTGGGGGACTCACAATCACGTCCGGGTGTGCGTTTAATGGGACTATCATTTGTTTTTCAACAGGACAATGACCCAACACACCTCCAGGCTGTGTAAGGTCTATTTGACTAAGAAGGAGAGTGATGGAGTGCTGTCTCAGATGACCTGGCCTCCACAATCACCCAACCTCAACCCAATTGAGACAGTTTGGGATGAGTTGGACCGCAGAGTAAAGGAAAAGCAGCCAAAAAGTGCTCAGCGTATGTGGGAAGTTCTTCAAGACTGTTGGAAAAGCATTGCATGTGAAGCTGGTTTAGACAATTCCAAGAGTGTGCAAAGCTGTCATCAAGGCAACAGGCAGATACTTTGAAAAATCTGAAATATAAAATGTTTTGATTTGTTTAACAGTTTTTTGGATTACTACATTATTCAATATGTGTTATATCATAGTTTTGATGTCTTCACTATTATTCTACAATGTAGAAAATAGGAAATCTAAAGAAAGACCCTTCCATCAGTAGGTGTGTCCAAACTTTTGACTGGTATTGTACTTCCAGACACAAATGAGAGAACACCTCACTCTGACAATTTTACTCACCTTAGCAGAGCTGGTTAGGCTATTTACATGTTGTCTAGAGCGTTCTTGACAAGTTATGACTTTTTTTGCCTTCGTTTACTGACACCGTTCATAAGCAGGTGTTGCGCATTCGTAAATTCATAAAGTTGTTCTGCCTCTGGCACACTCAGACGAGAGTTCTCTGAAATCGGAGTAGATTGCTGGAGTGAATTTGTGAACACAAAGAGATATGCCAGCTGGATAACAGTCGTTCAAGTTCTCTCAAGGTAACCAAATGACACCTGCATCTCTAGCTGTGTATAACCACCGAAAAAAATGATATAAGGGGGAAAAGTCAGTCACTCACCCAGTCCTCCAATGACATGACATGACATCCTCCTAGCTGCTAGCTAGGTAGCTAATGTTAGGCTCCGGGTTTTTAGCTTGCTACATCAATAGATATGCTTGTTTTTATCTTTCTACATAAAAAGATATGCTAGCCTATTAGCTACGTTATGACTGACTTGTGGTTATTGCCCTTGCTAGTTGATAGCATTGACATTCCCAGCCTTAGTTACATTTGTCCATTTTGTCCCGAATATTAAGTCATTGAAACTGAAACTGTGTATCCCGAATGGAGGCAGCAAACAATGTACCAGGCCAGCTGTGATTTACAACCTGATAGCAATATTTTTTGGCCTACCAAGAAATGTATTGGTGAATTATATTAATCATGCATTGAACTACATCCATAAATTCTGCCAACAAAGCAGTGGTGTAGTGGTGCCTGGAGAAGTGGGTATACTATAATGTTGCCAAAACGGTCCCAAACTGCCCGCCAGCAAAGGCCAGGCATCCTATGTGAGAAATCCTATGTTTGTTATGTTTATTTAAGAGTTTCATGAGATTCCTCAAAATCACACCTTTTTATAATAGAAAAAAAAAATACAAAAATGTGATGGTCTAAGTCCACAACAACGCTTAAATCACATCAATCTGATTGGAAGGAAGGGCCTGGCAGGGCCTGGCTCCCCAGCGGGTGGGCCTCTGTCCTCTACTGTATGTCCCTGATGCAAACAGCTCACGATGACAATTGCGCATCACAAATAGCTTACTAACCAACACTTCAGACTAACCTTTTTCAACACCTCCTCTATACTACTTTGATACGCCTCAGAAGGGATTTAAGTAGTGATTATATTCAATGCCCAATGAAAAGAAAGTGTCTATACGATTATACCTGTGTATTCCCTCCACTACACCATTTTCCCTTTGTGTTTTACAAAAAGTGCCCTCTCCTACATGAGTGTCTGGTATTACAGTTGCTGTCCTTTCAGAATCACAAACCTGTCACCCACTGAAGGCCTATAAGCTTGCCACTGCGCAAACATGTCTATAATACATATAAAGGCTGTTAAGATACTCATGTTTCAAGAAAGGAGTGTATATATTTGGCCTGGCAAAGTGGTTTTATGCATTGACTGAATGGAAGCTGATAATTATTCGATTTTTACTCCTCTGGTCTCCGAAAGAAGAATTGTCACTGTCAGAGACCGAGTCAAGACAGAAGTACAAATGTATCCAACACTGAGACAAGACCGACACTCTCAATATGTGGTCTGGAGACCAGACTCAGACCAGTCTCCAGTACTACAACACTGAGACCAGACTCAGACCAGTCTCCAGTACTACAACACTGAGACCAGACTCAGACCAGTCTCCAGTACTACAACACTGAGACCAGACTCGGACCAGTCTCCAGTACTACAACACTGAGACCAAACTCAGACCAGTCTCCAGTACTACAACACTGAGACCAAACTCAGACCGGTCTCCAGTACTACAGCACAGGTTTGGTCTTTACTTATATCCTTCCATAATTTGGTTTACCGGTACTGGTTAACTACAGATGAGTTCTGTGACACTTGTGGGGGTCGTATAGCAACACGGAGAACATTTTATTTTCTATCTGCTCAAGTGCCACATTTCCAGACTGTGCAAGCTGGACGAACAAAGCTACCTATTAAATGTTGTGCTGTCAACCATTCGCCATCAACATCCACTTGCATGGACAATGATTGCCAATGAGCCTATTCCAAAACACATTCATCCTGTTTGTCCAATAACATAGTAGATCCTGATACAGCGGTCAGTTAATACAGGTCTCAACAAGTGGCAAAGTATTTGGGGATTGAGAGGCCATCGCTGTGAACG